>NW_016107642.1:2512800-2561593 GCF_001604975.1 Cebus imitator
TTTCAATGAGGAAGAAAAAACGTTTATAACATTTTAATTGGTGGAATACCAAATTCACTGTGTGTGTGTGTGTGTGTGTGTGTGTGTCTATATGTTGAAAGAAAGTATCTTGTTAGCTTTGGTGATCTTTGGGAGACTGGCTGATTATAACGTTGATTTTCTTTACTACATAGATTTCCCCAAATTTTTAAATGTCTATAATTAAAGGTATGTGAAAACAATTTCTCATAATTTAAACTCTCTTTTGCTCCCCTACATCTAGTTATGAGACCCACAACTGACGCGGGAGTTGGAGAGGGGGTAACACGGGAGTGGGGGAGTTTTTATGGCTCATTCAGTTGGATGGTCTGGGGCCAGAGTTTTTTATTGGTGGGACATAAAAGTAGTCTCAGTGGTAGACTTGAGATTTTTGGTAACTGCTACAATGACACTTGGAACCAAACTTTGTCTCAGTGTAGCAGTTTTACTTGCTAAAACTTACACGGAGTGATACGTATTTTAAAATGCCTGCTTTATCTTTCAGAGTGAGAAAAATCCTGAAAGATCAGGTTATATTGCAAACATGAAATACTGCAAACTAATGGGTTAAGATTGGCACCAAGAGGTTTAATAATTGAGCGTTCAGATCACCCGCTACTTAGCATATGTCCTTAAATTGGGGATCAAGGATTCACAACACTTGGACAGCTATAACATAAAGCCAATTATTTATACTAGCCAATTATTGATCTCTGCAAATTGTCCATATAGCCTCCCTGTTAAGTAAGACTATAAATGGGATCACATTTGAAATACAAATATTTTCGGTTAAACTTCACGCAATCCCTGTGAACATTATTTACACACACACTCATATATATGTATAAAAACCTGCAAAAAATATATCTACATTTGCATAAATAGATGTATATATACATATACATGTGTATTTATTTACACATTTCTAAGAAAGTGTGATGGGTGAACACTTATGTGTCCTAAACTTTAGCTTCATTATGTTATCCTTTGTTTCCCTAGATTCACTAAATATTTAATAGTAAACTCAAGGTCTTAAACAATTTTCTTATCTGATTTTATTCCTATTTAATGGTTTTATCTAATGTACCCATTATTTAGATATTTGGATTCTATATGCTTCTCGATTTATTTTTCATTTTAAGTCATGTTGGTTATTTAAAACTAACAAAATGTTTTAGGGTTCTCTGTGTTTTGCACCTCACCAAACCAGCATTGTTCACTCTGGCTTATTATTTGATTTGGTCCAAACTTCTAAATCAAAGAGAAAATTCAGAAAAGGAAAATTGCCAAAAAAATTGTCAGAAACTAGTGTGTTTAACAAAAACATTTACCAAAAGGATATGAATTAGTCCTGATACTACGTACTCTTACTTAGGTGCATGGAGTGATTTTCTTTTGTCCACTCTCATCAGTAAATGAGCCTAAACATTTTTAATGGATCCTTCTCATGGTTTAGAAGCTTGAAGTTCATATCAAAATGGATGCTCTTCAGTATTTTCTGTATCATTAGTCACTTTTGGCAATGCAGTAGAATGAAAATTAAGATATCGCTTAGGTGAACGTCATCTAGGAAGCATGCTGTCAGAACTCATTGTGCAACAACAAATATATATCTTATGTTTACTGGGGACACACATTAATGTGATCCACAAAACATTTCCAAATGGCTTCTATATTTTGTAGCAATTCAAGTTTAAGCACTTTTATGCATTTAATTATACTATTAAATGTACTGCTCTAATCCCTAGAGCAGGTTATGATGATTTCTAAGGGGTGCTACTCATCAGTGGCATAAACATTTATTTATTTGGCTTAAGAGGGAGCACACTTTACCATGACTTTCTTTGAAAAGGGATTATTTACTTTTCAGTCACAATTTAGGGATGCCAATCTGAGATGCAAAGTGGCTAAACTGATTAACTGGTATGAGAGATGCCCTTTGTTAGTGACCCATCAGTCTCAATTATTTTATGTTGTTGTTGTTTTCTGAGACAACGTCTCACTCTTTAGCTCAGCCTGGAGTGCAGTGATGTGATCAATCTTGGCTCACTGCAACTTCTACCTCCTAGGTTCAAGCTATTCTCGTGTCTCAGACTTCAAAGTTGCTGGGATTACAGGCACATGCCACCATGCCTGGCTAATTTTTGTATTTTTAGTAGAGACAGGATTTCACCATGCTGGCAAGACTAGCAAGCTCCTGACCTCAAGTAATCCACATGCCTAGACTTTTCAATGTTTTGGGACTACAGGCATGAGCCACTGTACCCAGCCTTGTCTCAGTGAATTCTTAAGTACCTCAAGTTAATATCCTGCTGATAACTCTGGTTTAACATAATTAGTTAGCATAGATAGTTTATTATGAAAATATAGCTATAATTTCTAGGATGCCCTTTTCTTCAGATAAATAACAGTGAGAACAATGGAGAAGGAATAATCAAGGTACTCTTAGGTAGTTTGGCTGTAAAGTTTTGTATCTGGTTTCAATTAGCTTTGCAAGAAATGTGGAAAAAAATATTTGAATTTTGAAAACTTTAGCCAGTTCATGAAAAGCTTGTATCTTCCCATCCTATCCATGTGGGAATAGAATATATCAATTTCATTCTTACCTCCTTTTGCTGCTCTTCTACCTGCTCCAGTAATGGGAAGCGAAAACAAAGTGGTGATCCATACTTGCAACATTTACCTAGAGAGAAGGTACACAGAAAGGAACAAAATATCCAAGTAAAGGTGTAGATCCTGGAAATATAATTACTATAGGATAAACCTAAATAAAATACAAAGAAAGAAAGACAGAGATGGAGGTTGAATCCTGAGGCCCAGTGCTCTGTGAAGTCAACCTTTGGAACATATTGGTTTCTAATGAACCACTCATTCTTGGATCTCCATCAAGGCTGTTATGCCCAATTAGCTCATGTACAACTTGACCCCTGTGAATTTTAGGATCCAAGTTACTTAAGATATTCTAGTCTCTCTTTATTCAAGTGTACACCATAGGAGACTTTAAAGGTAATATTTGGGTTGAAGTGATCTGCTATAGTACAACCGCCACACATTGAGGAGAGACAAGAAAGATGAAACGGTGGTTTGTCATTCATGGTATTTTAGGGATACATTATTTATGTCAAGGAGAAAAAGTCACAAAGCCACAAAAGGAGAAAATTGCCTGCTTGCTGCTTAAACCCCCAGCAATGAAGAGTAACCATGCTCGTCCATCATGGACCCTGTTTCCATACACAAATTTATGGACTTACTGACTCTTCCTACAGTTATTTATTAATAATACAGTTAGACACTTAACTGCATTGCTTTCCCTTTATTTTTTTCTTTTAACTTTTCAATATCATGAAGCAATTAGACCCAACACCTTGCTTTGTATATCATAAAAGTATAATCCCATTATTCAATATCTCTTTTGTCATTTATTTATTTTAAATAAAAATCCTGATCTAAAATACCTAACAGGATTTATGCTTCATGCATTCATTCGTTGGTGAGATTAAATAATGTAAAAGCCTTATATTATTTCTCAGGCCTTTGTCCAAAGGCCTGAGAAGAAGCCTCAGGTTTGAGCAAAGGAAAGGAATTCAGCTACATTGACCTTTATTGCTCTGGTTTTCAAATCTCCCTATGTACACACATGTATATACATATATACACACACATAAATACCTATATGTACACATGTATATATGTCTGTGTGTGTGTGTGTGTGTATACACACACACACACACACACAGAGAGACACATATTTACCGTTTAAAGTAAAATAGACTCATTATAAAATTCTGGAAAATAATGAACTAAGAATAATACAAATTATCTCCAACTCTGTTAATAACAGGTAGTCATTTAAGATTTCCGAGTATTTCCTAACAGTACTTTTTGTTTTTGTCCATTGGTATGTGCAATATTTTATTTCAAAATTAGAATCATATTTTACATCTCGATTCTATTCTAAGTATCCATGCTATCAAATCTTCTTTTAAAACATATGGTAACATTTATTTGGACTTCAATACCAGTTTAATAAAGAAAACTTGGAGAATTTAAAAATGTATAAAGATAAAAATGAAAATCAGCCATTATAATTCAGAAGGTTTACATTTTTGTGAATGTGCTTTCTACCTCTCAAACCTTTGTAGTGGTGGGAAAATATTATAAAGTAGATCGTCATTTTGTGTCCAGTTTTTTTATTTGGACATCTTATGATTTCCAGGATTATTTTAATTTAAAAAATCGTTGTCATTATTTTACATTTGTGTTTGCCAAGGTTCTGTTTTAAAATAGATTCCTATAAGGGGACTTACTGAATCAAAAAGCATAAAATTTAAAACTTTTAGTACACTTTGACAAACTGCTCTCCAGAAGGACATTTAAAAGGTCATACATTAAGTCTTCAGAAGTTTCCTTGGCTTTGGCCTGCCAAAGTTTAAACTTTCTATTCTGTGTGGTTCCTCATAGTACATTTTGTTGTTGTTAATATAACTTTTACATTATATTAATATTACTATCTCATATTTATCTCTATTATAAATCTTCTCACCTGTATTTATACTTCTGTCTTTCCTTAGTAATTGATACAGAGTTTCCAAAGAGACAGATCTTTTGAAAAATGGCAATTTGAGAAAGATTAAAAGAGAAAGGCAGGAAAAACTAAATGGATGTTTTAAATCAAGTATTCAAGACAACTTTCTTTAAGGGTGCCTGATCATTGGAGGAGAAGGAGAAGAGCCCAAAGTTATGTGGTGTGTCTCAAAAACTGTTACTTACAAAACTTTATTTTAAAAAAAAAAAGGAGTTTCTTCCTTGAGACTAGGATTATTGCTATTGTATCTTCTATTTGCAGAAATAAATAAGAACATACTTGCTCTTAAGATGCTGATAGTAATTAATGACCATACTATTTCCAATTAACTTTTCATCAGTACAGGATCAAAAGTACTATAGGAATTGAATTTTTGAGTACTATAAGAATTGAATAGTGGCATGTCATTTATGATTATTTTAGATTATAAAATACATTTTGCTGGAAAGTACTGTATTGCTTATTTTTAGAAGAACTCTATATACATAAGGAGAAGTGGTAGCAGGCATTAGGAAAGAGATTTGACCTTGATTACGCAACCCTTGTGAAATTACAAGTGTTATTATAAGTAACAGTTGTTAATCTGCATAAGTAAAGCTTTGATTAATCTGACCACACAAAAGACAATAATTGCAATGGAAAATAAAATGCTGGGAAAATAATGTGAAAGCTAATACATTTTTAAATGCACAAATATGAAAATAATGAGAAATTCAGTTTTTAAATATTTTTTTGGTTTCAAAAGGCTTTTATCTAGTCCTTGAAATATTTTAACAAAACGTCTCTGCTATATAATTAAATAATATAAAATAATCCACCAGAGATGATGACAAAATACAACTACAATATCATGAAGAAATGAGCATAGTAGAAACCAATGGATGAAATGATGGGCAAGTGAGTACATTTTTTATTTATGGAAGAATTTAGTTCTGTCTTCTATATTCATTTTGAATGATAAAGATGTTGATGTATAGTGTACTTTCTTTCAAAAATAATTAGAGACTTTTGCCTTCAATATGATTCATTACTCAAGTTTCTATTCTGCTTGAAGCTGTCTCATTGTAATTTCATCAAAGTTCAGCAATCTACGGAAGACCATGCTCAATAACTTATAGAGTGAATCAGGAAAGTTTCTAGTTAATACAATAAATAACAGTTGAATAATGCTTAACATTTTTTAAAAATGTTATTTATTTATTTTAGAGACAGGTTCTTGCTCTGTCTCCCAGACAAAAGTGCAGTGGCACATTCATAGCTTGCTGCAGTCTCCAGCTCCTGGAACTCAGGTGATCATGCTTCAGCCTCCTGAGTAGCTAGGACTACAGGCTCCCTATGTCTAGCTATTAAAAAAAAATCTTTTTTTTTTTTAGAGATGGGATCTCACTATGTTGTCCTGGATGGTCTAAAACTCCTGGCCTCAAGCGATCTTCCCATTTCAGCCTCCCAAAATGTTGGGATTACAGGTGTGAGTCACTGTACCTGGCTAGTGCTTTACGTTTGTTACTTTATAGTGAGTTGTAAGGTTCCCAAATGCCCTTTTACCAGATCTGTAAATGACTGAAGGCTGACTCTTGGATGTAGCATTACCTTGTATTTCTGAAATTTCTGTTAATGATAATGTTTACAGAAGTTATTAATTATGATAATTTCCCTAACATATGTATGCATCTCATATAGCACAATCTGTGACTTCTGTGGATCTGTACCTTTGTGAAAGAGTGTCTTGCCAAATAAATTGATGAAATCCATCAAATAGATTAATTGACAACTACTTAATATTTAATACTTGTTATGTATTATTACTTAATACTTAGTTGGTATGACCTTGGGCAGATTACTTTATCTAAGATTTAATTTTCTTCTCTGTTAGTACCTACTTCTTTGGATGGTACTATCATAGTTGTCAGTCTAGAAAGAAATAATTTATGTAAGTATTTAACACAGACCTGTCACATGGCAAATATGGTCATTGTTATTACCATTTTTATTACTAAACTTGAGTGATGCTCTCTACCAAAATGTGAAACAGAATGACAGTCACCAGTGTCTTTGGGATGGTTCCTACTGTCAAGTGTTTCCCATAAACAGGGTGAAGGATAAGAGCAATTTTAAAATGTAATATTTGTTATTTTGTTGTTCTACTAAGGACAAAAAACATATACCAGATTTGCTTAGGTATATAAAAGGTAGTAAGTGACAAGTGAGATATACAAACAAAACTCTCTCTAGAGTTCAAAAAGAATGTGAAAAATGTATGAATCTTTGCTCCATGCTTGATGTTTCTTACCTATAACATATCTGTGATCTTTAATTTACCATTTTTTGAATATAATGATGTGTCAAAAGATAACACATTTTTAGAAAGCAAAATGAAAGTAAAGATCATAGGTCCAGATCCATTTACTGCTGAATTATTGGGTACCTAATATGCCAGGCACTATGTGCCACATTTATATGCCAACAATAAATGCCATAAGATACATAAATTGTGTATTAAATAATATAAAAGCAAATAAAGTGTAGTATTCATCAAGTGTTTATTCAGATGAACTAATGAAGGAATCAGTCAAGAAAGACATAAAATAATTATAATAGAATCCTTCTTATTATATAGCTGGTAGGTAATCAAAATATCAATTAAAGTAGGAATTTAAATAATTTTAAAATAGACATTCTATTTTAACTAAAACATAAATGTATTTTATTCGCTTCTATTTTAGTAGAACAATGAAAGTTTTTCTTTAAGCAAAGATGTACCAGTTGTAAATTTGTGTTTTCTTATTTGCTTAAAGCATACATATAATGTACAATTTTCAATTTTAGTTTATTTTAATATGGTTGCAAGGCAGTCTAAATGCAGAGTTCATCCATATTTTTCCCATTCTTTTATAATTGTCTTCCTTACATCAAATGAGGCAGTTAAATGAAAATACTAGTCTTTTCTGAGTGTTTATTAGTATTTACAAGGCATTCTGCTTGTTTCTTATAGGAATAACTGTTTTAAAACACTCATCTTTTGTTGGTTCATATAATAATCAAATTATGAGAATTACAGTAACAAAAGTGGAGTAAACAGGTTAGGAAATAAAAATACTGACCCTTGGCAACTGAACAATTCCACCATCTGTATGTACCTAGGACAGTCTACTAGGTGTATGTACTCACTGTACTATGGAGAATGTTCAGTTCATCAGTAAGTCATCATTAAGTAGAGATTGCTTAGGGGAACTTCTACTGTCATGTCTTTCTGAGCTATAATATGCTAGACTCTGCAGCAGGCCATTAAATTTGGCCTCTTTGAATGAATTCATAGTCTAGTGAAGGTGATAGATATGTAAGGTAATAATTAAACTAATTCCAATTTCAGTGCTACAATAGAGAAATGTGTGTTACTGAAATGCTGGTGGTTCTGATTAGGTCATCCTGCTTGCTGCACAGAAAACCAATCACTGAGACAATGATTATTGCCAGGGAAGAAAGCTTTATGGAGTGCTGATGCTGATGGGCTAGGAGATCAGTCTCAAATCCATCCTCCTGACTGACTAAAATCAGGGGTTTATATAGCAGGGAAGAAATGTAACCACATGAGGAAAACAGGAATTAGGGAGGGATAAGGAAGAGGAGTTGATCAACAGGAAGCAGGTGGTCAGTTAGGCAGTCATGATGGGTGAAGGGTGTGGCTTCTCTTGGTCCAAATGGTGAACTGGTAAGTTTTAGTTCCTTGATACTACCCAGGAGGCCCAATGGTTAGTTCCCTGAAAAAGGAACTCAGACAAGACAAATGAAACTTTCTCAAGTTTTAAGACCGGGAGAGTCAACTTCTATGTTTATTTAAAAGAAACCATAAACATCTGTTCTATAGGACAGTTGCGTCCGTTTCATAATTATCAGAGATCATGAAGGAAGGTTTGACTAACTATGGAGATGGGAAGAATGGGGCCAGGTAAAGGACATTGGCCTGCATTCCGAGAGATAAATAAAATTTTGCCAAATTGAAGAGAAAAAAATCTGTTTTAGAGATATGAATTGAAGGCTCATAAATTCATGGAGAGATGTAAGTAGTGAAAGGAGCTGTGAAGTTTGTCCCACTGGAATCTCTCATATACTGGGAAGCCTATTATAATTACTGTAAAAGAAGTAGACAAAGAGTGTTGTGGAAGGACAGAGACATGGAAAAGTTAATTTCAGCCAAGCATGTGGGTGGGTGGGTGGAGCATGTGGTAGATTGGGAAAGGCTTTCTGGAAGAGGTGACATTTCAGCATTCATCATGCAGTAAACTGTTTCAAGTAGGGTTGGTGGTACTGCAGAGTACAGCCAACCCCCGATTCTGATGTCTGGAGCAACCAGCTGAGGTTGTTGATATGGATATACAATCTAGAAAATTTGGCTAGCCTGGTTGGTAGAAATTTTTCTTTAATCACATTCTGGTATAGGAAATGAAGAGGTTGGGAATTGACTGATTCTGAGTTTTTTCAGTATACGATAAACTTCAAAATCAGACACTGAAAGGTGTGGGAAATCAGTGAGTCAAATAGAAGAATCTGGCATGTCACAGAAAGTGAGACATTTTTACTGCCCTACTTTGGGTCCTATATGTGGGGTGATTTGTTGAAAGTAGCACATTCCCTGAAGAAGTAGGACACCTGGTAACCCTCATTTTAGTAGGAAGGCCAGATCTAGCTGTAGCCAGGTTAATAAGTATTTCTCCTTTCTGGAAGTTGTGAAAAGATCCCTCAGATCCAGTGTGGACCCTCATTGCTCAGGAAATTTTATTAAACTTAATCACTGAAATCCCAGTAAGTGTAGCAATAGAATAATTAAGGCACTCATCAGTTGCCATAAGCTACTTTATTTTGCTTTAGGATGGTGAAGTGTTCTTCAAGTGCAGATGGCAGAACCCACTTGTGCCGAATAATTAGTAATGATTTCAGTCAATCTGCAACCAACGAATCAAAAATTGTTTTGCATCTATCTCATAGTTCTTGGTGTTAAAAAAAAAAAAATGAGATGAAATGGATAAGTTTTTCTTTTTTTCTTGTGAAAGCTCTTGGGAAGACTGTAGAGATTCATGAAGAAATTGAATAGGCCATACATCCATTGCACATTAATGCCTATGCTAAAGGCATTTCATAGCAATTCTTAGGATTGATTTATTATTCTTCCAGGCTGTTTTGTAAATAGACTATGAAGGCAAGGGCCTTGCATCGTTGGCACATATTTGAGTGTGACTCTTGCTGTCTGTCAGTATGACATGGGGGCATGCCCTTCACCTCTTCAAGCCTCAGCTTCGTTATATGGAAAATGAGTGCAAGGATACTCATTCAGCTTACCTCTTGGCATTGCTGCTAAGATAGACCAACAAAGAGTGCTTTGTAAACTGTGAAGCACTGATCAAGCTAAATTTAGTAAGGTGAAATTTTGCATGATACTCATTCTAGACATAATGATACAATTACGATGTCAGAAAATTTGCTGACATGTGGTATCAAGGACATAAACCAGACTTGAAATATTTTATTAATGTTCACATCTCTAACAGTATGAGACCTACTAGAGCTCTTTCCTAATGTCTTCATATTGGCAACATATTTGAGTGAGCCGTCAAGTTTTTGCTGTGAGTGTATGTTTTACATTGAGATTAGCCTGAGAACTTTGATTTCTGAAAAGACTTCAGGAGGCTTCAATTGCAAGTGTTGAAGATGCCACCCAAAGGAAAATGTGGCTCTGGAAAATTGGGGAAAGAAGAGACACCTCTTAGAGCACCAGTGCTAACACAAAGGCACAGAGTCCCAAACGTGACGGTGATGCAGTAAACAGACACATTCTAAACCAAAAAAAAAAAAAAAAGAAAGGCAAAATTGTGAAGGCCATGGAAACATTAGTCTGGAATGAGATTCAATGAAGTGGCTGCACAATATAGTGAAGCTGAGGATAGGCAAGGGGGTGAATTGGGTTAGGTGTCCATTGGGTTCACGGGGGACCCTTTCGAGAAGCGCCATTTGCCATGCTTGTAAGTGGGGGGATAAGCCTGTATTTACAGACCTCCTAGTTAGGACAAAATTTAAATATCATCTTATGGTTAAAGGAAGAAAACAAAATCATATGAAAGATTGAAGAAAAAAAGAATTAAAGTCATCTACATTAGCTAAAACTTCTTAATTGTAACAAACTAGTGAGGTATAGAACAGGGTGGTCCATGGATCATAGCAAGAAACTTAGAGATTCATATGATTAAGCAGCACCTCAAAACTGAATCAGAAATTCTCAAGAGAGGATTCAGTAATTCATATTTTAACAAGCTTCCCAAGTGGAGTAAATAACAAGGATTTTAGGCATTTGTATTTATTCACTAAAAAATTATTAAAATGGCATCTATTATGAGCCAGATGCTGTTCTGAAAACTGGAGGTAAAACAGTGACAAAGGTGGACAAAGAGCCTGCCCTCGTGGAGTGGACATTCCAATCTTGAAACAAAACAGTAAACAAATAAATGATGCAATATAAAATGATGATGAACGCATGAAGACAAGTTAGGCAGGAGAGAGAGTTTTTGATACTGCAACTTCAGAAAATGTGGTCACAGAAGCCCTCTCTAGGAGCTGGCATTGAGCTCAGCCACAGCAAAATGAGCGGCAGGACCATTTTAAAGAGAGAAGTGAGTTTGCTGGGCCAGAAGAAGAATTTAACAGGAACAGGAGCATGGGTATGGCACCTGGCTGAATTTTTTCCAGCTTCTCAGTTCTGTTTCTCTCTATGTGTCTGACTCATTCCTCTTTCTCTGCAGATGACAGTCAGCTTTCTCTTCCACAGGAAGGGTACAAACAACTATCAACTGTATGAACACTGACTTGGTTCCAGTTTAAAACTCCCGAGAAATAATGCTGATTTTCCCAGACACTCCTCTGCTCAAAACCCTCCACTAGCTTTGTACTTCATTGAGAGTAAAATCTCCACAAAACCTGGGCTTCTGTTACCTCTCAGATCCATTCTCCTCATCACATATTCTGCCCCAGCTACCTGGGCCTCCTTCACTTTTTCTGGGTCTTGTACTCCAAGGTTTCCACTCACCCATAACCATAATCTTCTTCCTCTGCCTGGAACGGTTTTCTCTCAAATATCCACTTAACTCACTACCTTCTTGTTTTCAGACTGTTACTCGATTGGAACTTCTCTACCAGAGATCTTCCTGAAAGCGTAGAAAATTGCAGCCCCCATGTCCTTCCATATACTACTTTTCCCCTCAGCACTTGTCAATATCAAATAGACTAGGCATTTCGATGATTTCGCTTGTTGATTATTTCCCTTTCGCCAGAATGTAAGCTCTATGAAGACATGGATTTTCATCTGTCCTGTTCACTGATTTATCACCGGCTCCTAGAACAATGATGCATTGCATACAGCAGGTGATTAATAACTATTTGATGAATGAATGCCGAAGAGCACGTGATAATTTTCTGTGAAACCTGTGAAATGAATTTGGAGTTCATGGTAGACATTATAAGGCAATAAGAGTTAGTTACAACAGGGCGAAATAAAAACATTTTTAATTGGCGATCATAAGACACAAGATTTCAGTCTTAGTCTGCAACTGAATGGCCTTGAGGAAGCCACAGAAACTTTGTAGGGCTCTACTTTGTCATCCGTAATAGGGAGAAGGTGGTAGAAGTAGAGCTGATTGGAGAGGCAGGAGAAGACTAAGCAATATCTGCAGATGCTTCCAGCTCCCGCTCACACTCTATGATGTCATTTCTAGAGAATAGGACCAGAGTTTTTTAATGTCTGTGTGGAAATCCACTTTAAAATCCTTGAGAAAAAAACAGGTGGTGCATGTGTGTGTAGATGCGCTTTGAGCTCTGCCCTAGGGCTGTGAGTTAGCATCTGAAGCACACAATTTAGAAGTAAGACTTATAGCACTTCAAATATGTTTATTATAATCAATATGCATTAGCTGTTTATTGCTGCATGGCAAATTACCAGAAACATAGTGGCTTAAAAGAACATATATTTATTATCTCAGTTTCCATGAATTAGAAGACCATGCAGTGTTTAACTGGGCTCTCTGCTCAGAGCCTCACAAGCCTCCAGTCAAGGTATTGGCCAAGGCTGGGATCTTACCTGATGCTTGGGGTCCTCTTCAAAACTCATGTGGTTTTTGGCAGAATTCACTTTCTCAAATCCGTAGATTTCATGGTGGCTTGCTTGTTCAAAGCCAATTGGAGAATCTCTGAGTTTGTTCTTTCAGTGAATCCCTGGATCCTCTTTTTTATTGAGTTACCTGATTAAGCCAGGCTTACTCAGGATAAACTCTGTCTGGATTAACTTAAAGTCAAATGATTATGGATCTTAATTACATCTGCACACTTTCTTCACTTTCACTATATAAAATAGTCCAGTCACCTTTGCCGTATTCTGTTGATTAGAAGCAAGTTACGTGTATTGTTCCCCTCACCTTTGCCATGTTTCCCTCACCTTTGCCATATTCTATTGATTAGAAGCAAGTTACGTGTATTGTTCCCACTCAAGAGAAGGGAATTACATACCTGGTCATGGTTCATGGGGGTCATCTTAGAATTCTACCTATTGCCTAAGAGAGGACATGGTAATTATTACAAGACACATATGAAATAAGTTTTCATTTTGGAAATGAAGAGGATTCAGATTATTTAGTTGACATGAGAGATTTTATAAGCTCCACTACTCCTGCATTAAGGACATATAGAATCTGCTAGCCCAGCTGCTCAACACTTTTGAGGCAGTTAGTGCACGTAGTCAAAGCATCATTGGTCCTTGTTTCCCGTTTCATGAGGGCCTCCACTGGCTAACTGACTGTGTGGTTGTCTGGTCCAGTTGTCAGTTGGTTGCATCTGCTGCAGTGTGATCGTTCCTTTTCCTTTTCCCTTTCCCTATTCTTTTTCTTCTTTACTTTTCACTATTTTTGAACTTGACGGAAATGCGTGAACATGTCTTATGAGGCAGATGTCAGAGTGACTGACAACAGAGTGAGACCTCCCCAGATTTACAGTGTCTGTTTTGTGCATGTTTGTAAACAAATGTGGAAAGTTCAGCAGAATTTGGTCTGAGACTTGCTTTCATAGAACAGAAGAACATTTGATAGTGAAATTGTAGGTAAATGGACCATAGCTACGTGTCCGTCTCTATCCCAGGTGATAATGATTATTTGCCAAAATATTGAAAAGCAAAATTGGCTTAGGTTATTAGCTAACCTAAGAAAGAAACCATTGAGGTACAATGTAAATTGTACATTGTTGGATGCTTAAGGTGGCCCAGAAATCCTAGACTGCCAAGTTATCGGTTAAATCACGAAGTTGTGTTGCAATTAGTGAAACTTAAAAGAAGAATGACAAAGATGTCGGAAAAAAATATATTCTGGAAGAAAATTTTATGTTTGGGAGTCTACCTCTATTCAGCATTCTAAATATACTGTTGAAAAAGTCACCGTACAAACCTATGACTTTTTTTTTTTTTGTGACAGAGTCTTGCTCTGTTACGCAGGCTGGAGTGCAGTGGTGCTATCTCAGCTTACTGTAGCCTCTGCCTCATAGTTCAAGCAATTCTCCCACCTCAGCCTCTGAGTAGTTGGGACTACAGGTGTGTGCTACCATGCCCAGCTAATTTTTGTATTTTTTTTATAAAGGCAGAGTTTCCCGTGTTGCCTGGGCTGGTTTTGAACTTCTCAGCTCAAGCGGTCTGTTCACCTTGAGCTTCCAAAGTGCTGGGATTACAGGTGTGAGCCACCCCACCCAGCCTAAGCATATAACTTGATATAGTTGAATGATTCACTTGCTTCAGTTTCTTCGAGAGTAGGTCTTAACTCATCTAAAATCCATAATACCATTTAAGAGGATAATTGACTAGAACACTCTTAGTCAAGTTTACTTAATTCTCTCTGTGATAATGATCCTGGAGTCATACACATGGAAGTTTAATGAGGACGTTATAGTATTTGATACCATGTTGAAAATAAAACAGAAAATTCTTCTAATAAAACTATCCAATTAAAATGTTTATTTTAAAAATGAGCTGCATTTTGCTAATTGAATATATTGTAAATAAGTTTGTTAGGAAAATTCACCCTGCTCCAAACTCCATTGGCTTAAAATTCCCTAGTTGGATTAAAAAATAAACCAAACAAACCAACAGGAAGATAAATATTATCAATATTTTGAGTCAGTTCTGTCTCAAATTCATCAAAGCCAAACGTACTAATATCTGTATTTATGCTGTTCTTAGGGTTTCTGTTTTTTGTTGTATTTTGTGGTTTTAAATTAACTGATTGAGCATTCCTTCCATCTCTAAATTTCTTTGAAATATCAAGTGTGTCTTGTGACCACCATCAGCTGCAAACACAGCATCAATTAACTTACCAAAACAGAGTCTTTGGTGATTAATCCATAATGACAGGGTTGTTCTCCCGACTGATTAAATTCATTATCAAGCAGCCAGAGGTAGAGAGCTCTCCATGGAAGATTTATTACTCTGGAATTACCTTTCTAGTTTATACTGATGAAGCTAGGTTTGGTAAATAAGGAAGATGAAAATATAAGGGGCTTCTTTTTAAAGGATAATCATGAGCACTTTTAAAAATGGCTAGTCTGTATTTTCAGTGCCTCAACTCTTAAAAAAAAAAAACCTCCCTAAACATATGTCATCTTTGATCATTCACAAAACAGTTGAAATGGTTTATTATACCATATGGGATCAGTCTCTAGAAGAATCTTATATGTATCAGGCCAGGCTGGGTAAAGTTATTGTTCTTATTCTCTCTGCCACCATCACTTTGGGTCACTTTATCACCAGCATGCTGAATTTGGGTAATAATGTACTGAATGGCTTCTTTACATAGTTCTTTCCTTTACAAGCCTATTCAGGGCCAGATTAATTTCCTTTGCTGTAATCAAGTCAGCCCTATGCAAAATTTACAGTATCTAACTCCAGATACACATACACACCCTTAAATAGCCTTAAGCCCTTTCCATATATAAATTCTTGTCATTCGTTCCATCTTTTCCTTTTTTAAAATTTTGTTTTTGTTTTTAATATAAATATAGAGACAGGGTCTCCCCACATTGCCCAGGCTGGTCTGTAACTCCTGAGCTCAAGGAATCCTCCTGCCTTGGCCTTCCAGGTGCTGTGGTGATTACAGACATGAGCCACTGTGCCTGGTCTCATTCCTTCCTTTTTTTTAAAGTTTTCCTATTCATTTGAATACAAAGTGACTTCCCTCTTCACATGAGCTGTATGACTTTTGGCTCTAAAGAGCTTTCTGTAACTTAACATTTTTTTTCATGGATGTGTGGTTTTAATCCTCAGTGGACTTGCGGGTGACCTGAGGGTGGAAAAGTCCAAACTTTACTTCATTGTGCCCTGTGGATCAGGCAAGGAGGGAATCTGATACCACTTCTCAGATTTCTTGACAAGAGTACATGAATTTATTTGCTCTATCAAGTTGCCTTCCAGTCCATTTTATGCATACTCATTTGAAGATACCTGAAAGAGAATACCTAAACCTATTGTTTTAGGAGCACTGTCAGGGAATATGGAGAACAAATGGCAAAATATGGGGGAATGGAGGGTGGAGATACATAGAGTGAAATCCAATACTCTCATGCCACGCGCCATGTGAAGCCTTACACGGATGTTTTGTTTACCGGCTCTTGTTTGTAGGAAGGAAAAAGTGGGAATTCTGAGCCTCAGATCTGACTGTGCTATTTGGTTAAGTTAATCAAGTTCTCTCAGCCTTCATTTCCTTATCTGTAAATTAGATAATTTAGTACTGTTCCATTGGATTTGTCAGCAGGCTAAATAGGGTTATGTAAGTAAAAAACACTTGAGAAATGCCTAGCTTAAAATAGATACTCAAGAGATCTTAGTCCCCACCTCCCACAACTGTAAATTAGTCTTGGGGTCATTTTAGGGGGAAGGGGAAGGAGGGTAACTATAACTTTTTATTTAAGACATTATTCATATCAGCATTAAATTATAGGCTATAAATTTTGAACTTAGGAGATTTAATCACAACTGTGATGATCTATTTTTGAAGAGTCATGCTTCTGAGATTGACCCTGGCAGAGGACCTGTGGGTGGAAAGTAGGTGTAAATCATTTGAGACAGCTTTGTATATTAGTAAAGAGAGAGAATCTCACATCCAGAGAGAAATTTAATTTTGCAATTGATGTTCACCCTTTTATAAGCCACTTTTAATATTACAACAACACAAGACCTAATAAGAACAGCCTTTTAAAGAGATGTTTCAAGGCAAAAAATAATAATTTTGATGATGATAAACATTTTAATGTTTCTGAACTTCTTTCTTCAATTTATAGTTAGGGACATAGTTTGATTTTTTCCCCCTGAGTTGGTTGGGTATGTTTTGATGGAGATTGTAAGGCTGATGTTGGTATTTTGAAAGAATTTCTTTTTTTTCCTTTGTATTCCCACAACACCTCTCTTGATACACCATCAGGGATTTTCCTTCCATTCATTCACTAGCGAGGTGAGGGAATTTGCTATCCCTTCCTATGAAGATCAAAGCCAGAGATAATGACTTTCCACTGTTACACCAGAGACATGAGTGGAACAACAAAATACTATCCTCTAAACGATGACTTATTAACTACAGGGGGAGGAAGTATCTTCTCCGCAAGATTCCCTAGAACCTAGACTTAGTCTGGAAGTGTCTTCAGCATAGAAAGAATGCAGGAAAATGTAATTTCCAAGAATAGTTGAACACTTCAAGAAACAGTCTTGCTAGCCTAAAGGCCAACAGAGGTAGAGAGAGGAGAAAAAAAGAGGGAAGTCAGCCACAAGAAAAGTTTATATCTCTTGCCTTCATGAGGGTGGTCAGGCCCATAGAATATGGAATCTAGCTGTTTTTGATGTTTGCCGTAGAAGTGTTATCTATGAAGAAAAATTCTCAGCATGACAAAACAGTGAGATTTCCCAAAGGAAATGCAGTTTGTGGCTTCCACTTAAAATGGAAAGTGTTACGTGTACATGTATAAAGTTGATTAATGCTTCTTATTTGTAAATTTTGCCAAGGTTAACAGATCTCTGTGGTAGAATACACACACAAATTTAAGAGACACAGCATGTGGGTTCTTTTTTTCTTTTTCTCTCCTCTTCTTTTTCTTCCCCTTAGGATTTCTGTGTCCATATATAGCCGTGGCATCAGTTTACATTCTGTAGGACTAAAGTTTTCTGTTTAGATTCATAGAGCAAAGTCTGGGGTTGAATGTGATTATTATAAATATTTCTTGATTTCTAGTAGCAAGCTATCTAATCTCTCCTGCATTAAGAGGGGCTTATCATAATTTTCTTCTTTTCAAATTACTTGGCCTTTGCAGCTGTGCCTTGGAAAAGCATTTCATTTGCTCCAAAGAGAATAAACAGTGCTTATAAATTAAGACATGGGTAGGATATTATATCCCAATTCCATGTATGAATGTAGTCCTGCTTCTTGGTCTCAGTGCCTGGCCCAGGAGAGCAAATGGGGACCTGGTTCTGTTGTAAAAATGTGTTGTTGGCTCCAGGGCCGCTGCCACAGCAACAAGAATCAGTGATGTCACAGGCTCAGAATCTGCCTGCCAGAGAACAGGTTTCCAGAGAATGTGATCAACAACCCTGTCTGCTGGTAGACAATTTTGCACATCCCATCTCAAAAAAATACAGTTTAAACTTTTGTTCTTTCTTGTTCCCTCCTTAAACATGTGTGTCTCTGTCCTATTCCCAAGATCAGATAAAATCTCATAGCAAGAGCTAGGATTTATTGAGCATTCACTATGTGCAAGTTGACTGTGTATTGTGCTTTATCTTCATTCAGTCCTCACAAAAATCCCAAGAGGGAGAAGATACTATTATCTTCTGTGTTTTAAGAATGAGGACCCTGAGCCTTGGTAACATTGTAGTCAACCTTTGCTAGACATCAAAGCCTATGTTCATAATTAGAAACTACTGATTTTCCTCATCAGATCCATGAGAGTCAACATGACTGCCCCTGGCCTCTGCCTAACACCCTTTTCTCCCCCTTCTTTTTCTTACTTAAAGTCTACCCTATTTCTGAAGCTGTAATGTACATTTGAAAGGCAACAGTGAAGGAATTTAACTTGAGCAATTTTCTTCTACTTTATTAAAATCTCAACCCCTACACCAAAAGGAAAATGTGAGCCTGTACTAAATCCAGACATTCATGTGAAGACCTGAAATGAATGCGTACAGGGATAATTCCAGGGGCTGGCCCAGGGACCACCAGTATCATACTTAGAAATCCTTGAACCTTAGTTATAATTTTGCCAGAAAAGATCTTTTCTAGTTATTGCCCTCATGTAGCTAACCTTTCTGAAAGTAAGAGAGACAGCTTCTTAGGTCTCCCAAGGTGGTAGGTGGTCCTTATAGCTGTGAATGTCTAGGGTGCCTTCAAATAGCAGCTAGTACACTAAGTCATGCTAAAAGAAATGCACTGACCTTGGCATCATGAGCTTTGGGGTTTACTTTCTCAATGTTTCCAGTTACTTCAATAACCTTCAATTTCCTTATATGTAAAATGGAAATGATAGTAGTAATACAGTGTTAGTAATGCTTATATCATAAGTAAGAATACAGGTATAAAAGTGCTTTGTAAATTGCAAAATACTGGAGTTAATACTAGTTTCATGAGACACTCAAGAATACAGCAGAGGCTTTTCTTGCTTTCATTGTAATTTATTCATTGAATTAGTGTCATTTGTAAATTTAACATATTTTATAAGTCATTATTCAAGTTAAACATACTTTTGGCAACAAGCTCAAGTCAGTCAAAAAAGAATAAGATATCTAGGAAATACAGTTTTTTCCAGGACATTGTATTAGATTAAAGGATAGTTTAGCCTGTCGATTACAGGAGAAAAAGCAAAGTCACTTTAAAACAACACTAGGAAAGTGAGACCAACACACAAGCTTGAGAAAAGATGAAGGAGAAGAGAGGAAGAAGCACCAGAGAGCCCCTTTGCTATATAAAAAGTTATGGGGAAGGTGCTGTGGGTGCTAGAAGAAAGGTTGGAAATGTAAGTCGATTCCCTAGGGATCTGTTGTCCTGTCTTCTGTTTATTTGATAGAAAAATGCCTGAGCCCTTAGAACTCACCAACTGAGGCTATGGTTCTAGAAGAAATTCTGTAAGGGTCATCACTCCTGCCCACACAATGAATGACTCACCAACAAGCATACAGAAATGAGACCTTTTTCCTTAATTTTAACTGGTATTCTGTGTTGAATCTGTTGCCTACATTATCTAGAACTTATATATGTAAAGCTATTAAAATGCCATGCAATCTATCCATCTGACAAAGGGCTAATATCCAGAATCTACAAAGAACTTAAACCAATTTACAAGAAAAAAAAATCAAAAAGCGAGTGAAGGATATGAACAGACACTTCTCAAAACAAGACATTTATGCAGCCAACAAATGAATGAAAAAAAGATCATCATCATTGGTCATTAGAAAAATGCAAATCAAAATTACATTGGGATACCATCTCATACCAGTTAGAATGACGAGCATTAAAAAGTCAGGAAACTATAGATATGGAGAGGATGTGGAGAAATAGCAACGCTTTTACACTGTTGGTGGAAGTGTAGATTAGTTTAACGATTGTGGAAGACAGTGTGGTGATTCCTCAAGGATCTAAAACTAGAAATACCATTTGACCCAGCAGTCCTATTACTGGGTGTATACCCAAAGGATTATAAATGATTCCACTATAAAGACACTTGCACACATATGTTTATTGTGGCACTATTCACAATAACAAAGACTTGGAACCAACACAAATGCCCATCAGTGATAGACTGGATAAAGGAAATGTGGCGCATGTATACACCATGAAATACTGTGCAGCAATAAAAAGGATGAGTTCACGTCCTTTGCAGGGACATGGATGAAGCTGGAAACTATCTTCTCAGCAAACTAAGACAAGAACAGAAAACGAAACACCACACGTTCTCACTCATTAGTGGGAGTTGAACATTGAGAACACATAGACACCAGGAGAGGAACATCACACACCAGGGTCTCTCAGAGGGTTGGGGGCTAGAGGAGGGATAGCATTAGGAGAAATACCTGATGTAGATGATGGTTTGATTGGTGCAGCCAACCACCATGGCATGTGTACACCTATGTGACAAATTCTGCACATGTACCATAGAACTTAAAGTACAATAAAAACTTTAAAAAAATGCCATGTCTCCCTATGCTGTGTTTGCTAAGACTAACAGCAGCACATAAGATTTGACAGTTACCTCAACTTCTCTCTATCTTCTGTGGTCTTTATTTGATAGATCTTTATCCTTACAGAAATAGCACAAAGATATCAAAAACAAATAATAAATTTTGAGTTATGTCTTCAGTGTGTTTAAGCAGTTTTTTGGTCCTTTTTCTTTTCTACATCAGCAGTGGTCATAGGCAATTCTTTTTCATGATGTTCAGCTCTCAAAATTGGCTATCAGCTTCAACCACAGATGATTCCTCAATTGGCTCTGGTCAAGGGCTCAACAATTTAACTGGAAAGACATTTACAGGACCTGCTAAAGAAAATCCAATTGACTTGCCAGAACGTTGCTTCTCGCATACTCCATAGTATAGGTGCTAACAAGTATTGAAATGGCTGATAGCCATAGATGGGTGGACGGGGCATTAGAGCTCGCTAATCCACAACCCAGCAAGCGTTACTTAAACGACTAAGATTTGACTGCAGTACAGTGAAACATCCCCAGACAATGGATGGAAAACAAACAGAACTCTTAACATTAGCAATGCCAAATCTATTCACATTCTTCAGGAGTGGAATTCTTGAAGCTCATGTGTGTTAACAATTAAGAGATTCTGTGCTGACACTTGTTTCCAACTTAATGCTTTATGTATTCAGCTAATGGTTGTCATATCCCTTAACCTTGAGGTTGCAGGCACACTAGAAACAACCAGCTTAGATGATGACAAGGTGAAAGTGGTAAGAAATGCAATAGTAGTTTGCAAAAATTTTCTCCTATTCTGTAGGCTCTTTACTCTGTTGATAGTTTCTTTTGCTGTGTAGAAGCTCTTTAGTTTAATTAGATCCCGTTGTCAATTTTGCTTTTGTTGCAATTGCTTTTGACATCTGTGTCGTGATATCTTTGCCCCAGCCTATGTCCTGAATGGTATTGCCTAGGTTGTCTTCCAAAGTTTTTATAGTTTGGGGTTTTACATTTAAGTCTTTAATCCATCGTGAGTTAATTTTTGTGTATGGTGAAAGAAAGGGGTCCATACAAAAAGTGTTAGAGATTTATCCTTAGTATCTTCAACATTTTTATCAATGATTAAAAGAAGCAACAAGATAACTGCTTAATCAGAGCTGAAGATGACAAAAAGTTGGGAGGAATATGTAAATGTGAATGATAGATTAAAAATTCAACCTATGCTTAACAGGCCGAAACACTTGAACTCAACCAAAGGTTTAAGATTCGATGGGGAAAAATATAAAGACCTGAATTTAAGTTTTTGAAAAATTCCAGGTGTCCAGTAAGGATAGGGAAGCCCTGGCATGCTACAAGTTTTTGTGAACAAGATGTGGGGAGTTTTGTTGTCTTCAAGCTTCATGTGAGTCAGTGGTGTTATGTGGCTGTGAACAAAGCAAGTGTAACCCTAGACTGCATTTTAGCAGAAGCGGTGTATTCAGATCCTGAGATGTTATTGTCTCACCACACTTTGTACGGGGTAGACCACAGCTTGAGTATTAGACTCCATTTTGGACCTGCATATTCGGATGTCATTAACAGTCTTGAGGCATCTAGAAGAGATGGAAAACAATTATGGTGGAGCAGCACACACTGATAACACATGTAAATTTGTCTCACTTGAGAGTGGGTTGTCGGTTTTCAAAAGAGCAAGGAAATGACTTACTGTCTAGCTTGGTACATTGTGATTCTATTGGAAGAAACAGTTCAGAATTACAGTACTTATTATAAAGGAGCAGAGGAAGAACAAATACAGGTAACTAAGTAACAGAAAAAGGGATATGGGGGTATCATGGATGCAAGAGGGTGCAGCGAAGGTCAGCGAAGTGTTGTTAGAATTTTATAGTAGAGTGGGTTAAAAGGTGCCACTCAGCCAGTGTCAGGAATTCCAGGTTGGCTAGAGAACATAGGCAGAAGCAGATTCTGAACTATAGACTCAGTATTTGATGTCTAGGAGACAAATGGCAGAACAAGAATGCCATCTGCCTGCTTAAGCAAGAGTTAGTATGAACTCTTTGCAAAATGAAAGCTTGTCTTTGGGGAGTGGAACACTGGCAGGTTGGGGATTGGGCTCTTTAGGAAGATCTTATCATTCTTTGGTTTTTGTGAAAAATCCCTATGAAATTACCTAGAACCTCAGTAATTCATTTTTTGACAACCACACCTTCACAACTTTAAAAATCAGATGCTGAAGGTTAATGTCAGGTGCAATTTTAAGATGCTTGCTTTTAATACACTGAACCTAAAACTGAAAAAGGAAATCCTGTTCAGAGGATGGTAGATTGATTCAACTTGTTAGTTACCACCATGGGATTGCTGCTACCATCTCTTTTTTTAATTTCTTGGCAATGACAAAATATCCATAAAATATAAACTATATTTTCATCAACATTTTCAAATGCCATTTGTGGAAAAAAGATCATAGAATACTCAGAAATAACATTGAAGGGCGATCGTACATCTGTATGGAACAGAGACAGTAAAGAAGATATTGGAATTAAAGGGAGAAAAAGAGCCCAATATTTTGGTCTGTGTTTTCCTCCAAACTATCTAAATGACCTTGAATGAGTTACATAATTCTCTTTAAGCCTGTTCCTCCTCTGTAAAATGAGGGTAATTGCATCTGCAGAACAGAATATTTGTGAGGACAAAGTTAGGGAACAAACATGATAATTAGCATTTATTTCACACTTTATAATTTATAAGCATTTCTGACAATTATTCCATTTGTTCCTCACGATAGCCTTGTCAGGCAGCTATCCTTATTGTTGGTTTTATATTCTTATTTTTCTGGTGAAGTAACTTCTTCCAAGATCACAGGTTGGCAAAACTGAGATTCATTTAACAGGTACCCCATAAACATTTATTTTGTTACTACCATGTGTCAGTATTTTAGCAAGCACTAGTAACTGTAACATAATAAAATTTAATAATGTTAAAAAGGTAGCATTGTTGAGTGCTTACTATATGTTGCTGTAAGTACTCATGTGCATTGGCCCATGTGACAGTGCCCTTATGAAGTGGGTGCTCTTATTATCCTCATTTTATACATAGGGAATGTAGAGATAAAGGAAACGTATTCATCATCAGTTTTCAGGTAGCTTGTAATGTACAGAGGAAGAATGAAGCCCTAGTTCTCTGGCTCCAGACTGTTTTTTATTCTTAATTTTAAAAAGAATTTTTTTTTAAGACAGGGTCTTGCTCTGTCACCTGTGCTAGAGTGCAATGGTGCCATCATGGCTCACTGAAGCTTTGAACTCATGGGCTTTATCAATCCTGCCTCAGCCTCCCCAGTAGCTGGGACTACAGGCATGCGCCATCACACACACAGACACACACACACACACACGTGATCTTACTATTTTTTATTTATATATATAAATATATATTTTAATAGCAATGAGATCTTACCATATTGTCCAGGTTGGTCTTGAACTTCTGGCCTCAAACGAGCCTCCCACTTCAGTTTCCCAAAGTGCTGAGATTGCAGGTGTCAGCCACTGCACCTGGCCAAATAAACGAGTTTTAGACTCTCAAGTTAAATGCAAATGAATGACATGTTTGTGTAAATATAGGTATAAGCAGGTCATCAACCAAACAGAACCTGACCCATACCTTCTTCATAAGAAGAAATATTTCTGAAGAGAGCTTCCAAATGGATCTCAGAGCCCCCCACCCCACCACCAACCTTAGGGATTCTTAAGCAATGCTATTATTTCTAAGAGTACAAAAAATATAGATTATTAGGTGAAAAGTGATATGGGTGGTTAAATATTTCTCTATTATGTGTGAATGCTAAATAGATAATTGTAAACACAGAAATTATTGATTTTATTTTCTACAGGTTATTTAAATGTTTGGATGTATAAAGACATAGCCCTGAAGCAAATGCACAATAAATTAAGTATAAAAATATGATACATCAATATGTAGCTGATAGAAGGACCACCAAATTATAAGGTAGAAAGTCTGAATTCTTGTCCCACTTTCTTATTTTTTTTTGTTTAGTCATATGTAAAATGTGGGTATAATATCTTTCCTGCCTACCCTGTGGCTTTCAGAGGTTCAAATAAGGTAAAGCATTTATATACACTCTAAAAATGGTGAATACCATAAATAACTCATGGAGAACATAGCCAGTGTGGGCCAGTCCCTCAGAGGCATCAGGGTTGGAAGAATACGTGCCGTGCAATACAATAATACCATAAAATAACTCAATTCTTTATTTGATTTCTTGATTAGAGAGACATGTGCCCCAGCAACAAATCTTAAAATTCTTCTCTTTGTCTCCCATCTGCTATCTGCACACACTCCAAAGCTGTTCCCTGTCATTTCTCAAAAAAAAAAAAAAAAAAAAAAGAAGGAAAATTGCATCGCTTTCCCTTTCTTATCCTCATCAACGTATTCTTTTCTCCTAACTTTCTGCATAAAAATAACTTAAGAAATGGGCTGGCAAGTAAGGGCTTTCCTGGAGGGCAGGCCCTTCTTTAATGGGCAGAGGGAAAGAAGGACTGAAAATGGAGTTACATTTTTTTCTCATTAAATACTGGTAAATGAATGGAGAGAGTAGTAATAACAGCTGGTACATTTCTCATCCACCAAACAAAAGTAATCTGTTTATCTGAGGGTGGAAAAATAAAATGGAAAGTATTTTGTGGACATGTGAACAGAACAAAATAATTGCCTAGGGAGAGAACAAAAAATGCTATTCAATTTTATTAAAGTTTTCATAGAAATCTTCTAGTTGTTTTTTGTTTTGCTTGCCATATTTACTGTATTTACATTTTTAATGACCATAAAGTGTATTGCCCTAAATACACACACACACACACACACACACACCGCTCTCTTAGTCACTGCACAATTCCAGTGAGTTTAAAATGTTTGAGACTTCGTGGCTTAAGAGCTATTTTTTTTCTAAATCGTTTTGTTTCTCTATCTTCCCATCACTTAATTCTTATATTAAGCATTGAGAAAATCATATCAACTGATATGTTCTGTTTTAATTATCTGCTACTTCTTTAAAAATATCTGGAAAGCATGCTACACTAAGAGCAAATTCTTATCAGGCAGTTGCACGTTTGTATTATCCTATTGAAAGAAAAGCTTTCTGATTAAAAACTGGCTATAGTGGCATTAGTACAGAGGTAGCATGGTGAAAAAAAATCCAGGGTTATTCTAATTAGTCCTTTTTTTTAGACCACTTACATTGTGCTTTCATTTTCTTTCTTCCCAAAGTCACAGGCACACATGTAAATGCTACTTAATAAATAAATAAACAAACAAACCTCCCCTGGAAAATGTCCTGCCTAACTCAACAGGCAAATAATGTGACTGTCCAGAGTCACTCGGCCTTAAAGAAATGAATGTTACAATTCAGGGCCCAAATACAAAACTGTATGTGCAGCAGTAGGCACAGTCCTGATAACAGCTGGTTATTAATAACCTAAGCGAAGCGATGTCATTATTACCTACCACAGCGGTGTAAATTTAAAGGAAGTCTTTTGTGCTGATGTGCTTATTTGCCTGCATATTTTAAGAAATATATTGTCTGTGTTATAAATAAATAACTATGGAAAACCTGACATAATGGCAAGGCATGCTTTCTTGAGTTATTGCTTCAGGTTAGCTTGGGATTTAATAATAATGATAGCTTTTGTTTTTAATCATTTACAGTGTGCCAATTCACTTCTCATTGATCATCTCTAATCTTCATAAGTGCTCCACAAGTGAGTTCAGAGACCTGTTGTGTAGCTTACTTTCATTTACAGCACATACTTTAGTAGTGGCACAAAATAACTCTTTAAGTAAATGTTAGTGTGGCTATATAAACTGTATTGCAGGGGTAGTCTCAAATAACAAAAAATTTCCTTGAGTTCTACGTCACTGTGAGCGTTCCAGGAAATCCACAGAAGTACAAGTTCAGTTTATAATTATGAGAACACAGAATTTAACTTCCATAAAAGAAATGTAGTTTTTACAGTGTTTTAATTTATACTAAATGTTTGAAGGATGCAACTATCATGTAAATTGAGGAAAGATTACACTTTATTTGACTTATAAATTTACCAAAAATTATTTGCAATTTTGGAATAAATTCTTCCTTTCTTTATTTTGATAATTGGTAATTTGTCTGCCATATGTTATTCCTACTTTAAATTGAGATTATTTACCTGTAAACCTTTTTAAGTACAATTAAATGTGTGCTGTCATTACTTATGCTAGCACTGGTTTTGTTTCTCTGGAATTTATCTGTTTATATATTTTTTTCTTTCTCCATTTTCTAGTACCTCTTAGACAGAATGGCTTCCAATGCTTTCTCTTACATCTAAACTTTGTCATTATAAGAAGATATAGGGCAAGCACGGTAGCTCCTGACTGTAATCCCAGCACTTCGGGAGGCTGAGGCGGGTGGATTTCTTGAGGCCAGGAGTTTGAGACAAGCCTGGCCAACATGGTGAAGCCCTGTCTCTACTAAAAATACAGAGATTAGCTGGGTGTGGTGATTCATGCCTGTAATCCCAGCTATTTGGCACGCTAAGGCAGAAGAATCACTTGAACCCAGGAGGCGGAGGTTGCAGACAGATTGTGCCATGGTACTCTAGCCTGATAAACAGAGAAACACTCTGTCTCAAGAAAAAAAAAAGAAGAAAGAAAGAAAAAAGATTTAAACATCTGACTATCTAGTATAATTATTATTGTAAAATTATGCATTTTAGTCCATAATCTCTTGTAAATGAATTTATTTCTCATTTATATTAAAATTTGGGCAGGGTTAGTCCTCCCTACCCATTCTGTGTGGCCACTTAGCTCATAGGGCATCTGGTCTACCTCCATGTTCCCAGTGACTGCAGATGACAGCACACAGTAGAGAAGCATTGTGCTGCTGTTAGTTTATAGGCAGGGAGGTAGGTACCTTACAGATTAGATCACCTCATAATGAGGTCTTAATTGCACTTGAGACTGCCTTGATGAGGCACCAGATGAGGTCCGTTTATCTCATATGGCCAGATACTGACATGTTCTGAAGAGTTTCCAGTAATATTAAGACTATTCCTTGGGGGTGGAGGAGCATGGTCCTTCAGGAAACCTACTAATATGCATAACAATTTTAAAGTCTTGGAAGAAGTGAGGTGTTCATATATAGACCCACATGTGCCCAACTGATCTTCCAAATCATAGCAATAAGCCCTCTTAGATATAACAATTGGAAACTTGTAATTTAACACTTGAAGTAACTGACACACAGCAAATGCCTGGGTGGCTGGTCATAACCATCCCGTTCATTATGTGAACTGCTAGCAAGCACTTATTGCCTAGTGTGCTTAGAGAGTGTCTTAGCTATTAAGCTCCATTTGTGAACAAGGGTCTCTTGAATTCACTGTTAACACCCTACTGCCATGGTTTCTGCTGTTGGGAAATCTTCAACTTACTAAGCCCCTTGCTTCACCTCTTTTCTCTACTCTATCTGATGTCACCGTAGACAAATGATAACTTCCTGCTGTAGTGGACATTTAGAGACCCAGGGTAAATTTGTCCTTTTCGTGGAATGAGATCCACACGAGATCGACCGGCTGTTTTTATGCTCTTTTTACTCTGACTCTCCAAATGTCTGACTCACAATTTATCCATCAGTGATTTCCCAGATTTACAAGGAGATACCCTGATAAACCATCACACTGTGTGGTCCCAGGAGAGGGTGCTGTACCAATGGCAAGAAAGCAGACCTTGCCCTAATGCTAAGAAGAGCTTTGTAAGAACTGGAGTCTTATGGAGTAGTGGGCTTAGTCTCATAGTGGTAAAAAGTGTGATGCAGATTCTAAAATGATGTTCCTTGGGTTTAATGCCTTTATAGCTGTATGATCTTGGGCAAGTGACTCCACCTCTGTGTGCCTGAGATTCCCAGTCTCTGAAATGAGAGAAATCATAGTATCTATCCTGTAGGGTTGCTGAGAATGAGGCATAAATAATATAAGCAAAGTGCTTGGAACAGGCTGGCACACGGTACATTCTCAGAAAGTCTTAACTGTTCTTGTTATTCGACAAGGTAGAGGACAACCGCCTGTCACAGATGAAGGCCTCTTTATGAATACCTGTTAGCCTGACCACATATAAATATATAAACTATGCACAATTCAATTTTTTAAAAATCTTTAACGTAAATGTACTTGCTATCCAATATATTAAAAAACAACTGGTAGCCTGATGATACCAAATTTAGATAAGCAAGGTTGGCACTTGGCTCTACCTCTTGTGAGCTGTTTTGGCCTTTATTTATTCATTCCACCAGTTATTTCCAGAGTACCTAGCATATGCTGGACAGTGTGCTGGGCATTAGGAATAGAGTGGAGGGAAAAATCAAAATGGTTCCTGTCTTTATGGAACTTCAATCACTTTTGAGCCTCATTTTACTTACCTCTAAAATGGGGATAGTAACACTTGTAAGGGTCTTGGGATGATTAAATAAAGTAACAACATAAAACTTACGGCACTTGCTAGTGGGCACTAAAGAAATGTTAGTTCTCTTTCTTTTCCTTCTCAAGAGCAGCCCTACCACAGACTCTTGCACAGTTGATACTCATTATATATCTGTTTATTTAAATGAAACTCTGGGTAAAAGATATTTAAAACCAGAATGCAAATCTTTGTTGAGATGTTGATTTTTAATGAAGCCTACCTTAAAAGCTGCAGCAGCAGTATTTTATCTCTCCTATGTGAAGCACATACTTGCTTCTTACTTTGTACCCCCACTGCACTGAATCCATGCCTCTAGTATAGGACTTAGGGTGTTACATTGTATATTTCCGTATACTGTAGATCTTTGTTTTCCCAGCACAATTTCTGCCCTTTGGAATTTCTCAGTACCATCTTCAATTCATTACTAGAGCCTGTTGATATTTTTCTTCCTAAATAGCTCTCAAATCTTTCCACTCCTCTTATCTCTACTTCTTGACCCTAAACCAAGCTGTTATAATGCAGTACACAGCTTGTTTTTCTCCATCCCCTCCAGGTGCCTTTTGATCTCTTTTCTACCCAGAAGCTGGAAAGATCCCATCATCCCTCTTCATAAAGCTTGCCAGTGCTTCTCATTGCATGCAGGACAAATACCCTTGTTCAGACGTAAAAGGCTCTGCATGTACTTACTACCAGCACTGTCCAAGAAAAATATGAATCATGTATGTACCTTTATATTTCCTAAGAGTCATCTTAAGCAAAAAGAAATAGAAATTAATTCTAATAATATACTTTATTAAACCCGATATATCCAAAATGTCATTTCAACATGTAATCAATGTATAAAATTGAGATGGTTTCATTTTTTCAGTTTTCAAGTGTATATTTCACATTTACAGCCCATTTATTTTGAACTGGTCCCATTTCAAGTTCTCAATAGCTACCTATGTGCTAGACATCCCTTCTCCACGTTCAGCTTCACTTTCGCTTCTTTCCTGCCCAGCTTTGTACAGTGACCTTCTTTCAGTTCCTCTCATCACTCTGCTGTCTCCGGTTCTGAGGCTTTTGCACAAGCCGTTCCTACCCCATTCACCCCCACACCTTCTCCCAGTAATCTCTCATTTTCCTCTCAGGTACAGTGTCTCCTCAGTAAAGCCCTTCCTACATCCCTGTCTTCGTGTAGTTCTTTGATCAGTCTTGTAGAAACATATCCCTCCTTCAGAGCGCACACTTCAATGTGTCATTGTGAATTTATTAGTGTTGTTATTTATCAGCCTCTGGCTGTCTAATAGACAACCCCACGAGAGTAGGGGGTCTTGCCTGTTTCTTCTCAACCTTATATTCCTAGCAGCACCTCAGACTGCACCTAGGCCATCGTAAGGGTTGTTGAATGAGTAAATGATTCAGTCAGTCGATTGAATGAGTGAATGACTATATGCAAGAACCAAATGGTGATGTATACGTTAATTCAATTGATCCTCGGTTCAGCTCCACAAAATAAAGAGACTACATAGGATTAGACTGGATTAGGTCTCAAACTTAAGATGTTCTTACTCCCAATCCCTTGTTCTTTCCTTGATGCTTCAATGAACTAAAAAACAACATTTGAGAGATTTCTGATCTATTCATTGCCTTTTATGTTCCGAAGTACCTGAAACGATAGTACTGTTCTTTTGCTGTCAAAATGTCTATGAAAATGTCTATGTGGGCTGCAGATGTTTCTACAATGGCATTTTTTAGAACATATTTAAATATAGGCACAATGTGGTGGGTCTCTTTTTTTTGTTTTGTTTTAATCTGCCCAGATTTTAATTTTAAAAATTATGTGCATTGGAGAAATTATCTAAAATCCTTAAATAGCTACTGAATTTTTTCTTGAATGAATAATGAATGAATGGGTGGATAAAGGGATGGATAAATGCTTTTCTTAGCGTTTCTTCAGTTTCCCATTCATAACAGGAATGAGGGCTAGGTCACCACCAGCACCCCCACCTTTTTTAATTTTTTTTTTTTTGCTTCAGTTGCATGTATTTTTTGTCATTCACTGAGTAAAAATAATTTTGTGATGGATTTCCCTTTATTCCTTTTTATACAAACATATCAGGATAAAATATCTGGCAGCACAGAGGAACCATGCAACTCAAAAACAATAATCTGTCTTCCTAGCAGCTTAAGCCTCCCTAAAGTCAGAAGACAGGAAAGGTGAAAAGGGGGTGAGAGAAGCCATCAACTGTACTTTCCTTGAAGAGGGAGATATGCACTAAAGACACGCTATATAAGCCAGGGCTTTGAATCTATTTGATTAGCCTTCAGTGATGTATCTCAGCATTTTACTTGCTAGTTATTAAAGTGATGAGGTTACTTCTTTTTTTATTATTATTATACTTTAAGTTCTGGGATACATGTGCAAAATGTGCAGGTTTGTTACATAGATATACATGTACAATGGTGGTTTGAGGCACCCATCAGCTCATCATCTACGTTAGGTATTTCTGTGAGGAAGTTACTTCTACACTAAGCACAGAAATACTACTGTTTACATCTTGTGGTTGTTTTTTATTTTTAAAGATAGGGTCTGGTTCTGTTGCCCAGGCTGGAGTGTAGTGGCATGATTATAACAGACTGCAGCCTGATCTCCTGGGCTCAAGCAATCCTTCCACCTCTGCCTCCCAAGTAGCCGGTACTATAGGCACCCACCTCCACATTTGGCTAATTAAAAAAAAAATGTTTTGTAGAGACAGGGTCTCATTATGTTGCCCAGACACCTGGGCTCAAGGGATCCTCCTGCTTCAGCCTCCCAAAGTGCTGAGCTTACAAGTATGAGCCAGCTGGCCTGTTTACAGTCTTAAATATATATATATATATATATATATATATATATATATATGTATAGGAATGTTTTTTCCATGGCATGTGACTATGATAAAGATATATTCTGCCAGTTATATTTGCTCTGATGAAGCAGGAACTCTCTTTCATGTTTCTCCTACCCTACTATACCTACATTCATAAAAGTTCTTACTGCTGTGTTCTGCAGATGTAACTGGCAGACTGAGAGCAGTTTATTATAATTATTCTCTAAATACTCATGGACTGTTCTTGTTTATAATAGGGCAAGATGGTTGGTGACAAGAAGCAGAGAAAACATGGCATGTGCCTTGTCATTTTTTTTGTGTAATTGAGGGTTAAGGAGATGTAAGGTTTGTGTTTCTGTAATTAAACTAGAAATATGACTGCCATAGTCTCACATTGGTTTCTCCCCACATTAACAAGGCATGTGGAAGGTGCAGAGTGGGGAGAGTTGACAGCCTGAAAAAGCAGGCCAATGCAAGTAGAAATAACTGCTTGTCTCTCTTAGTTGTGTTTTAGTCTTCCTTACCTCTGGACCCTTCTCTGCATGGGACCACAAGTGATTTTGAAACCAGCATCTTAACATTATCCATTGTCTTTGAAAGGCAGTTTTTTTTTTCTTGGTATCTTCTAATGAAACACAAATTTGAAAATATATTTATAATTCAAAAATATTTAGAAGTATTCATGCAATTTTTATTTAAAGTATCATAAATGCATTATGAATAGTTTTAAAGCAATGTAGAGAAGTTGAACTAGATTCTGTGCGGTCTTTGAGAACAGGAAATGGTTTTTTATACCTTGATTCAGTCAGTCAGTCAGTCAGTGATAAATCTGATTACTTCCTATGCGGCAGTCACTACAACTGATGCTGAGGAAATGAAGATTAAGGAATTAGTCTTTGTCCTTAAGGAGCAGAGATACCTTCAGTAGGGAAGCAGGCATGCAGGAATATAAGGGTAATGTTTGATATCTGTTGAAGGAGCTGTTTAACTGGGGGTGGGTAGAACACATAATACAGACTCAGATGAGGTGAAGCTCAGTAAGGTTCCTTGAAGGAAGAGGCATCTTAGCTCCAGTTTAGGGAGAGTGTGGCAGACCTTTCAGAAAGAACAGCATGTGTGCAACCATCAGTGACTCTACCTCTACCCTCAGTAGGTGCTTGGCATGTTGCGGGCTCAATCCACGTTCATACCTGAAGGGGCCAAGGGGCAAAGCAGGGCATCGACCTTTCCAGCAAATCTCACTTAATGGGATTTTAGAGCACCCCAGGAAATGTTAATAATTGAGTGACATTGACAGATTGGGATCTCTATTGTTGTAAATGTCACCAGAAATAATACCAGAAAAAGCAAATGTCAAAGAAAGAAAACTCTTGGGACCACTGGTGAGTTTATACTGACATTTGAATGGTGACCTAGAGTCCCGGACCAGTGTTTCTTATGTGCATGAACTACAAATTAAAGAGAGCCGGATTTTGACTGGCTTAGTGACCTGGCCCCCAGATAAACCACTGTTTAGATGGGTCAGTTTGTGATGATCAATAGGAGTGTGGGCTCTATATCCGTAGGCAGAATGGGGATTCATGTCAAGATCTCTATTATATTTTACAACAGAAAACCCCAGCTCTTTCTCAGGATATTTATCTTGGCATGAGAGAAGTGCTGTCTCTCTCACCCCTCTGACAGCGCCCTTGAAATGGATCAAGAAAGCCAGTAGCTGAGTACAGAGCAAGACCTGTCTTCTGCAGGACATCCCTCCTGATAGGTCAAAGTAAAAATGGAAAGTGACCATTTAGAGTACCCCACTTTACAGATGAATAACCTGAGCACTGAGAGGCTTTGTGACTAAGAATATCATGCATGTTGTTGTCAGAATCAAAAAATCATCTGAATCACCTTGTTAGATGCTTTTCCCTCTGCATCGGCATTTTCCACAATTATCACAGTAATAAACTCTTGATTGCTTTTGGGAGAGAAGGGGTTTCTGCAGCCAAATTATGGTGGGGGGACACTGCTTACCTGAACTAATTCCCATAGTAAAGGCTTTTTGAGTTCTTACAAGAACTTGCTTATCTTTGTTTCAGCCAGCATTTCCCGTATTTGAGAACAAAACACTTTTTAAAGTACTTATTAACAGTTAATAGAAGTTTTATATGAAATACTCTTCAAAAAGCATTTCTCTATGCCTGTCCTTTATGCCACAGTTGTCTCATCTGAAAGTTTCCCAGGGATATTTCTAGAGGTAATCTGAAAGGGAGGGTACATTATTCTCAAGGTCCTTATTATTACATGTCTGTAAAAAAATAAACACTACCACTTTGATGTAATAAGATGTGCCTAGATCACACTGCCACGTGTGTTCCTATGCAACAATTTTGCATGTTCTTCACATGTACCCCAAAACCTAAAATGCAATAAAATAAATAAATGGGAAAAAAAATAAAATAAATAAATAAATAAATAAATAAGAAATAGTTCTATAAATCATATTATCAAATGTGAGAACTTTTTCATAATATTTTCCTTCCTTCTCTCCATTTTCTTTCTTAAGATTTGCACAACTTACAGAACTCTGAATATTACATGTTAGAAAGAGGAAAAGATAAGTCATCAGGCAATATCCCAAAATAGCATGGGATGTAAACTTAGAGAAGAAACAACCCCTCCTCACTACTGTGCTCTGTAGAGTCACCTTCACACACTTCATTCAGCTTCTGCCAAACCAGTAACTAAAGACTTGACTATGTGAAGTATGGCGTGTTCTAGGTCCTTTGCTCCACTGACACAAATGCCACAACCACCCCCCAACCCCATTTAGTCCCAAAACACATATAAGCAACTGACCTCATAGATAGGTCTGTAGATGGGTGGGCTGTGCACAGAGTGTGACTTGAAGGTAAAGAGATAGTTCTTTGGGTTACAAAATGCCTTCTGCCAAATGCAGACATTTAAGGGAGAATACAGATGGCCCTTAAACATGTGATCACCTCACTCATAATAATGCAAATTAAAATCACACTAAGAAATGATTTTTCATATATAAGATTAACAAAAATCCAGCAGTTTGAAATCATACTTCATTGCAAAGTTGGGAGAAAGCAAAGGCACTCATACGTTTCTAGGGAGAGTGCAAGGTGGTATAACCCATATGAAGGGAGATCTGAAAATATTTAACATAATTACATATGGATTTATTCTTTGTCTTGCAACCCCATTTCTGGGGCTCTTTCCTATGAAAACATCTGCATAAGAATAAAATGACTGTGTATAAGGTTCTTCAAGTTGGCATTGTTTTGATTTGAACAACCACGTATCGTGTGCCTTGTAGATATTCAATATCTACTGTCCTTTTCCTTTTCTGAAGAAGACAGACTGGCAGTGAGGAAGTAGGTTCTATTCTGATGCCTCCCTCCCCTTAAGAGGTGGACCTCTATTGAAAGGTGTGTAGACAGCAGGATGGTAGAGCCCTCACCACCATCGTGGATGGATTGGGCAAATGAAAATGGGACACAAGTTTCTAAAAAGTTATGCAGAAGACGACTTTGAGAGAAGGAGTAGAAAGGCAAGTAGGCAGTGTGAAGAAGGTGACGCTGAGGATTATATTTCTTTTATTATCTCTTAGTTTTCAGGCCTGGAATTACAACATGCTCAAAGTTTACCACCATCGACAGTTCTCACAGTTCACAGCCCCAGAGAGTTTTTTTCCACTTATAATAGAATGTTGGATTTGATGTTAGCCATGTTGTAATGAGGCATGGGAGGAGGGAGGTTAAGGTGGAAATTGCCTAATAATGGATCAGAGCCATTTTCCTTAATGAAAAATCAACAGGCCTTGGAGAGTCTGCGGAGAACAGGAGAGGGTCGCAGATGAGGCCAAGTTTTTAAGGTTGAGTGATGGAGAAGGGTGGGGCCCCACGCAGCAAGGGCTGTAGGAAGATTGCTCTCTTTGCTCCATTTTTTTCTTTGTCCATCAAGAGTTGGCTCCTAAGGAGACTCAGAGACATAGTTATGACAGCAAGTGCGTATTTGAGGAACAAAATTTGAGCAGGCAGGAGAATGTTTCCAGAGAAACTTCTCATTCTCAAAAATTTCTTCATGCGGTACTGAAAACAGTTTACCCCTTTTATTCCCAAATAATTTCAGTTGGCGATAGAAAGTTAGAGGTGCACAAGGAGTAAGTCAGAAGTTGAACACAAAAGCAAGGCCGTGAGAGCTCCACCCCTTCAGGAAATCAAAGATAAGGCCTTAAAAATAAGGCTGGGGTGTGGGCCTTCCGTAAATGAGCTTTACAGCCTGCCAGCTTTTAAAACGCTCCCTGATTTCTCATAGATGTACCAGACAAGCCACAGAAAGCTGGAGAGCTCTTACTGGATACAGACATGACTGGAGAAGGGGGAGTGGCCACCGGGATGCAACAGACATACCGAAGCCTCTCCTTAGGAACTTAGAATCCTGGTGTTTAATTTAAAGCAACATCCTACTTCTGAAGGCAGTCAACTTGTTTGGAAAAAAAAAAATCATTTTGCTGACTAAAATGTGACCATATCAGTAATTCTTTTCAAAAGTGGCTGAATAGGCCAAATGTTGGAGGCTTAAATCTTAAGTACACATAGAAGTCCCTTTCAAAGGTCACTTAAGCCACTCTTTGCCTATGGCCAAAATTACATCCAGGGTTTTACAGACCAAAGATAGGTGCTATATTCTTCCTAATCTCTAGGAAATTAAATTTCACACTCAGTTTTGAAAATGAGTTTTGATGACTCACAGGCTTCTTTGAGTTCCTGAGGATTATAGAAAGAGAACTCGACAAGCCTTTGGACAATGAATAGAAACATCCATTTCCCAATGAAAGGAGTAACACAGGAGGCATAAGGTAACCACTTGAGGCATTTGCTGAAATCAGACACTCCTCAATAAACATAATGCCATATTTTTAACTTTGGAAAATGTTTCCAGAGATAATGTTCTTAATTTTCTAGGCTAAATTTAACTTCTGCTTTTTAAATTTCCTAAATGAGTGTGTTCTTAAATTGAATTGTTCACATGACACACTGGCTCCAAATTGCAATACAACTGCAAATTCCTTCTCTATGAACTCCTTTGAATAAATTGAAAAAAGAAAACTGGATAGATACAATACATTAATCTATTTATTTCCATAGGAAATAGCTTGTCACAATTGCTAGGCATAGTTACTATCTAGATTGACTTAAGCAGTGTTCATTGCTTTTAAAAACCTTTTCATTTTCCTTAGTTTGGTTTTTTGCTAGTTTTGTATAAGATTTGAATTCTTTATGAATGCACCCTGTTTTAAATAAAATAGAAATGGTCTGCTCGAAAAACCACTTGGTTTGAAATTGTTGTACATCACCTTAGGACCAGTACTGATTGTTATTCTAGGTCATAGGGGAGTCCCTCAGTTTCTTAGTTTGAACCTTTCATTCCTACCCTCTCTACAACCTCAAATACTTCGGCAAGCTATTAACTGTAATACATAGAGCTCTTTATTGTCTATCAAAGCTCCTTCCCCATCACTGCCTTTCTTAAATTTATTTTGAAAGGGGCAGATTTTATTGCATACAGAAAGTTATTTGTGAGTTCTTGGACTGTTCTGGTTAGAAAATGAGCTAGAATATGATTTTTCCAGCTTTTTTTTTTTTTTTTTTTTGCAAATTTCAGTATGCCAATATACTTGACTAATGCATTGAAAAGGACAGATGTTAGGTTTGGAGATTAGAATACTGGAGGCATCTCAGGAGGGGCAGACAAGGAAGTCTCTGTAGAAAAAGTAGTAGTATGATGAAGCTCTAGCGATTACTATGTTCTCCCTTTTTCAGGATTCCTCATTGCAAACACTGTCTTCACATTCTCCATCACTTGAACTAATTCTTAAGCAGGGAGATGGGAAAGTAGGTGAGGAGTGGAAGAGCTGCGATATCAGGAATCATGTATCATCCATGGCTTGTTTCAAATATATAATATCTGTTCATTTATTCAGTAACACTTTGGATGTCTACTCTGTACAGAAATAAAACTCACACTCAGCCTCTGCCTTAGATAGGTAAGACATGGTTCTTAATACAAATAACGGACATACAAATGTTACAAAATACGGTACGAAGTGTGATGGGGGGTTCCATTCTCAGATAAAATGTGCTTAAAATGCTTTATCTGAGATTGTCTAAAGTTTATTAGCTATTACTTAGAATAATATTTAATCTTGCATTATAGGCAGTGGAATAAGGATAGAATGTGAGGTTTACACAGCTGCCATTGTTTCTCAGCTCTGCCATATAATAGCCCCATGCCCTTTGACAAGTCACATAACCTCTTAATGCCCCAATTTTCTTATCTATGAAATGGCAACATTAACAATATCTTCTTTGCAGGATTATTTTAAGAATTATAGATGATTTATATAGAGTGCTTACTACACATTTTGGCTCATTATAGGTACTCAAAAAATGGTAGCTTATACTCCATAGATAGTGAAGTGCCAAGCAGTTTTTGTGCTTTTATAATTTATAAACTCTTTTAGCTTTGTACAATAAGAGATTTATAATGGCTAAGATAATACTTGTATAAGGTTAATGTTAAGACAAATTTATGTAATAGAGTAATAGTTCAGCCGTACACGGAAATGTTTTTTATTTGCTTGTCTGGGTACATGAGAAGTAATGCTTGGTTGGGGCTACTTTAAATGCACAAAGAATTATTGAAAATAGATAAGTGGCATTTTTTAGAGAGACAGGGTTTAACTCTGTCACCCAGGCTGGACTGCAGTGGCGCAGTCACTGTTCATTGCAACCTCAATCTTCTGTGTCAAGCGATCCTCCCACCTCAACCTCCTCAGTAACTGGGACTACAAGCCTGCGCCAACACAGTCAGATAATATTTAAATTTTTTGCACAGACAGAGTCTCTGTTTGTCACCCAGGTTGCTCTTGAACTCCTGGACTTAAGCTGTCGTTCCCACTCAGCCTCCCAAAGTGCTGGGACTGCAGGCATGAGCTGCCATACCCAGCCGATAAATGGCATCACTGAAAGTTTTAGAATTCTGAGTTGTTTAGATGAAATGAAGTTTAAAACATCATATAAATATGAGATGCAATACATAAGCACAAACATCCTAGTAAAGAAAACAATAAAATTTAGTAAAAAGGGTGGCTAAGCTATGAATTTAGGAAAATGCGTAGTCTACTGCAAAGCTCAGAATTCTTATCTCTGATTTTTAATGATCTCTGGAAATGAATACTTGCCATTAATTTGGAGCTCCATTTTAATATTATATTGCTGCCCATATTCCCCTCTTTGGGAAATAGAAGCAATGATATATTATTAGATAAATATTGTATTTCTCTTTTTGCCTTTCTTCAAGCTTTTTTGATTTGTGACTTAATCTTAAGTTTTTCAGAATTATGTATAATTCTCATATTAAAAAGATTGTTTTTCCTAATTTGGTTTAGTTGTTAAATCCTTTTTAAGGCTGGTGCTTTTGTGGAAAGTACCATCTTAAGCAGGTCATAGCTTTTCCTTGTTGATGAATGCCTCACTTCCTGAACACTTCTTACATGCCAGGCACTGTGTTAAATGCTTTTCAGCTATTAGCTCCTTCAAGTCTCACAATAGCTCTGTGAGGCAGACTCTCTTATTATCCCCATTTCACAGAGAAGATAGCTGAGGTGCAGGGAGGAACTTACCCAAGGTCAATTAGCGGCTCTGGGGAAGGAGCAGGGTTCCTATTTGTGTCTCTCTGACTTCATTTGTGAGTATAAAGTCCTTTATTCTGCTTCCTTTTAACCTCAGAAGTATTTTTTCTGAATAACATTTTCCACAGAAATCCTCAATTTTCCTTCCTCTTTCTCTTCCTCCCCACTCTGTCCTTCCTCAACCACCATGATTCGAAGTGTTGATCGTACACAGTGAGCATGACACAATGCTGCTGAGACTGCAAGAATGATTAAGACATGGCTTCACCTTTCTCAGACTTGACATATTTGATAGAAAAACAGGCTTACACCACATTTGTGTGTGCCCCAATTGTGTCCTTTTTCATAAACACTTACTTTTCCTTCATTTGGATTATGGATTCTTACCCTTTTTGCCCCTGAAGAATGAAAATGGGCATGAAGGAGTCTAAGAAGCCTTTGAAGCTGTGCGTACAGTTTTGTGCTTATTTTGTGGGAGAAGAAGAGCCACATTCCTCAGATTCTCACAACAGCCCATGGCACCACAAAATTAAGAAATCATTTATTAGTGGAAAGGTTCATTTGTTCTGAGTCATCATTGTGTTCATTAGGTCAATGTGTAGCAGCAACATGAAGGCCTTTTCCTGACAGAGGAAAGCATAACAGGAGTGTGATGTGTGTGTTATGACTGTGGGGAGATTGACCGACTTCTTTCCTGCATACTGAATGTCGCTTCCCTCTGCCTTTCTGGCGAAACCACCGAGAGTCCTTAAGGGCAAGACATGGCTCTCTTCATGTCCCCGCTCTTTCTGGTCGCATTTCAGCACTAGCTGCCCTGAGACTCCAGAGTGCAGCCCATCTGCAAGAGCCATCCCCGTACCTCTGAGAACACAGCCAACCCTGGCTCAGCCTAAATCTCTAATACAAGCAACCACTAAGAATGGAACATATGCTGATAAAATGCATTATATTTATGTCGTATGTTTCTAGGGCAGATTCACCTTTTTCTTGAAGTTACACATTTTAGAAACCAGGGTATTTTTAAAAAAGCTTTTTTGTTAAATGCATGCGTTTGGCATTTAAAATGTTTGCAATGATAGATAGCTTCTTTGATGGGTTAGGAGATCTGATCTTTTTTTGGAGTCACTGTGATCTTCTCCAACAATTCTCAAGACCAGCAAAATATAAGGTTGGAAGGAGCCTGTGCAGTCAGCTAAGCCATCCCCTCCTTTTGAGAGAAGATGGTTATGCCTTCAGAACAATCAAATAACTTGCCCTGTGGATTCCAGCTGGTGGGAACTGCAGTTTGAGCTCAGATTTCTTCATGTGCAGCTCAGCCTTCTCTCTGCACCCACATTGTCTTCCTGTCACCACACTGTCTTCCAGCCCTTGAAAACATTTCAGCCCCATGTGAAAATTAAGACGGAAACATACTTCAGCTTCTCTCTGACTCCCAAATCACTGACCTCCTTCCTTCAGTAAATATAGAAGCACTGGAGCAAATACAGCTGATTTTTTAAAACCTGAGAATATGTTTTTAAAATTCTAATTTAAATTGCTTGTAAATTCAAGGGGCCATCTTAGAAAAGAATGTATGGACTGTAAGCCATTGTTTTATTTTATTTTCATGTCTTTGTTATTTATGATATGGTTGGTTTCAAGGTGAAAATATATGGACTTTGAAATTACAGAAATCCTGCTTTAAATTCAGGATTAATCACTAAAGATCTCTTTTTGGTCAATAAACCTTGGACTTTGTTTCAAAAGTCATAAATTAATGCACAATATTTTGAAAGTATTTCATTACTTTTATTTAAAAATTGTTAGTATCACATTTGGTTAAAGCTATTAGATGTAATAGACAATTAGAAATCTTAGTATCACTAAAGGTAAATTACAGATTTTCTTATGGAATCTTCCCAACGCCTCTGTGAAATGGGTATTATGCTTATTTTGCAGATATGGGAACTGAGGATCAGAGAAGATAACTAAGTAACTTGTATGTCTGATATACAGCAAGGCTGAAGCCAGGCATTGAGTCCAAGCTGTCTGGCTCTGAAGCCTGGATTCTCTTCTTTCTATGCTGACTTCTATGATAGTGCATGCAAAGGCCTTGTGATGGGAAGAAGGATAGCATGTGTGGTTCTCAGGGATTCTGCCTTTTACATAGTTAAGTTGATAACTTAGAAGAAGTAAGAGACCCAGCAGGGTGCTTCACCCTTGTAATCCTAGCACTTTGGTCGGCCAACGTGGAATGATCACTTGAGGCCAGTAGTTTGAGGCTGCAGTGAACTAGGATTGCACCACTGCACTCTAGCCTGGGCGACAGGCTACAGAGTAAGTCACCACATTTCAAATAGCCAGTAAGTAACAAAGCCAAAATTTGAACCTTGACACAGAAGACACACCAACCTTCTATTTTGAGTGCCGTCTATTGCCTGGATGCTATGCAAGCATTCCTGTCACATGCTGTACTTTGTTGTAGATACAAAAGGAGATGTGGGAAACAGAAAAGGAAATAGGCAAGTTTTTTTTTCCCCCATTCCTAACCTGCTTGTATGTGGGCTGATTACCCACGGGAGTAAAAGTCAGACTGAAACTTAGTGGAACACAGACAGATGCTGGCTGAAAATATGCTCAGATTATTGCTCACTGTAAAATTATGCCAAACTTGAAAGATCATTGAGCTACAAGATTTTTTCCCCCTTCACTTAGTTTATCCTCTGTAAATTTTGGTGCCATTACACAGGATACAGACAAAACAATTTAGCCATAGAGGTCATTCTTCTCTGTTTGGCACTCAGACGTTTTTCCCTCTCTGCCTTCCTGTGTCTTGCATTCCATTTTGGGGACTGCACTTGAAAGGCCAGACTTGTAAATTCCATTAGAGAACAAGCTCTTGTGGAATAGAGTACAACCTTGACTCAGGCTTGCGCTCTTTCCAGAGAGGGTCAAAATAACTCCTGACGGCAGCGTGGTCCTAGGAGGAATGCAGCTATAGCCATAAAGCAGTGCTGGTTGCAACACGGAATGTTGGGCCCTGTGCCCAGAGATGCTAATTCTCTAAGTATGAGGCAGAACACTAGCGTATATATTTCTAAAAAGTCCCAAGGATGCCAATCCACTTTGAGTAGCATGGATTCAAGTCCATTTTCTTATGATATGGTAAGAAATCGCCCATCACAACTCTACAAGGGAAAGAAAAGCTTAGGAAAGGGAAGGCTCAGTCATCTTGTCACTCCTCTCATCAGCTTCTTACTGTGTGTAATAGAGGAAATCAGCCCTAAGTATAGAGATATATAGCCAGGTTTTCTGAGAAATGAATCCATTTAAAGTCTTAAACTCTTTCTCGTTCTGAGCAGTGTGGTGAGGGGACTACAGGAAAACTTGAGAATCTTTATTTTTCTTTTATTTTTTTTACTGTTGATGAGCATGTTTATTTTATTTTTACTTTAAGTTCTGGGACACATGTGCAGAACATGTAGGTTTTTTACATAGGTATACATGTGCCATGGTGGTTTCCTGCCCCTATCAACCTGTCATCTAGGTTTCAAGCCCCTCATGTACTAGGCATACGTCCTAATGCTCTCCCTTCCCTTTCCCCGACTGCCTGACAGTCCCCGGTATGTGATGTTCCCGTCCATGTATTCTCATTGTTCAACTTCCACTTATGAGTGAGAACATGCGGTGTTTGGTTTTCTGTTCCTGTGTTAGTTGCTGAGAATGATGGTTTCCAGCTTCATCCATGTCCTTGTAAAGGACACATGAACTCACTATTTTCTATGGCTGCATAGAGGGTTTTCAAAATGCAGATTTTCTGGTCATTATAAAGCATATTGGCTCAGAGTCAGGCATACTTTAGCACAAATTTGCTGTTTATTTTTTATTCATTTATTAACAACTCTGGGAATAAATCAGTGGTCCTGTCCGTCTCAGAGTTGAAAGGCAGCATCTATATTCTTAATGGCATGGATTTTTTTCTCTCTGACATTTTCCTTGGGCTATGTTGCTCACGTGAATCTTCTGACTGCTTCCCTACATATGGTATAAAACATGTTTTCTTCTCTATCACACTTCAATTTCCTTTGCAAATAAATGGAAATATAATTTATGAAGCACTTTAATATTTTCCTAGCATGTTTATTACCGAATACAGATGTTGTTATTGATGGGATAGGAGTGTAGTGAGAGCAGCCGCAGGGCCCTAGTGAAGTTGCTTGCTATGCTTTGATTGTGGCCACAGGAGAAGGAGTGTCAAAACATCTGCCCTGCACTCCTGTCATAAGCAACCGACCTATGTAGAGTTTCTTGACTCTGGAGTAGCAAACAGGACTGGAAAAATGAGAATGACGCTCTTGGCATTCCAAGCTTGGACTTAACCAGTTATAAAATTTGAAAATCCATGGCTTATAACATCTTGTCCCTTTTTGAAAACAGACAAAATACGGAAGGTGATTCCCAGAGTCCTCTAGAATTTGTTTATCCTGACCTGTGCTTTATGTTCCTAATGTGGTTATGAGGGGGAGAGAAATTGTGTGGGGAAGTATATGTACCCTGTGATCTCACAAGATTACTATGCTGAATGTTCAGTTCTGAGTATCAGGTCCATGAATTCTTAAGATTAGTCTGGGAATTCAGATGCTACTAGGTTCATGACCTAGTGCCAATTCTGAATGAGAATTTCCTAGGAGGGCTGTCCTGAAAATTTTAAACTTATGTACATAGGAATAGATTGATGAAGACTGAAGTCAGTAGGAGACCTGAAGCTCTCTGATTTTTTTTTCACAGCATTTAAATATTACTTCATAGGACTGGTTATTCTCAACAGATGCCTGTTGAGTACACTTCTCCCAGACATTTTTCTCTCTAATAGTTTACATAAAAATAAACAGTGAGGCTGGATGTCTTACTCAAAGATGAACTTTCCCAGAACCAAAGCCACTATTGTGTGTTTGTAGTACACACCTGGGGTAATCTGGTTTCTTGCCCCTTTCTTTTTGTGTTTATAGGGACAGTGGGTGGATTGGATAGAAGTTCTTTACAGGTTTAGGCTAAATCTCTCTCTCCAAAGCATGTTCCTTCATCTACATTGTCATAGATCTAGTGCTTGACACCATAAAAGAATAATGCAAAAAAATCGCAGACAAATAGGGTGTGGAATCAGCAGACCTTCTTTCTTTGCGTTGTCTCAGGAAAAAGAAGTTAGCTTAGATTATTTGATGTTGACATCTTGATATTTTAAATAGTTCTAGTGGAATATGTTTTTCATGCCATGCCCTCAGCCAACCCCCTTCTTACTCAGAAAATGACTTCTCTATGGCCTCAATTATTTTCCCTGGAAGCTTTCCTTGACCGTCTCTCCCCTTGTCTGGCCGCCATACCCCTGATGCCGTAACCCTGATTCAAAGCATAGCAAGCAAAATTTCCAGAAACTCTTTGATTCGTTATATTGCCATTGTACACACTCTCTTTCTCATAAGTCTGTGAACTCTCTGGGACCTCTATCCCTGTACCTGATATGGGTACTGGTATGAAGTTTGACTTGTAATTGATTATTGAATGGATTTGTACATTATAGTCACTTAAAATTTTTATTATAAAAAATGGAAAAAAGTATTTGCGAGACTCATCCAATCATTAGCAGAAGTTTAAAGTTAGCCTTTGATTCCAAATTACAAGTACAGTGGCTTGAAAATTAGACACATTTCCCAATGTAATTTTCAAACTATATTTCCCACTCCTATTTTTCTCAATGTGTCCTGAACATCTTTTTCCTTTACACTACAGAACTAATGATATGTCTGTATTCAATTTATAATAATTTGTGCTTTAAAAAATATATAGCCACCTTTGCATAATTACGAGAAAAAATTTGTATGTGCAGATATTTAATGTATGGGCCCTAGTACATACAAGGCTGCCATTTATGAGCTCCAGCATTGTCACCTGATCTCAACGGGTTGATACTTTTAAAGGAATAGAAGAGTGCGGGGATAACATGGGGAGAAATGCCAGATATAGTATGCACCTAAAGTAAAATAAATAATTTTTTTTAAAAAAAAGAAGGACAGTGCCTTGCAAGTAGTGCATGCTATGTAAATTTAGGTGATTTGTCATACTAACCAAGTGATAACGAGATGTTTGTTAGAATTCCAAATGACCTCAGAGATGATGGATCCAAAATTTCCCAACGAGTTTCTGAAAACCTGAGTTTTAAATTCATAATGATGTTCATAGACATGTTTATAGGTGATGGACAAGAAAAGATGGGGTGGAAGTGAGTTATCCTATGGCCAAATAGATTGAGAAAAAGCATAATTAAACAGAGTTTAAAAGAATTATTCACAGCAAAAACTCTTAGCAGCTGTACTGTATGTTGTTACTCTGCTTCCCTTTTTAAGTAAGTGTTGCCAGAATTTTACATTGAATCATGTATCTTTTGTCTTCCTTTTTTTTTTTTTGTTTAGAACATCACTCAGAGAAAGAGAAAATTAATTTATCCCAATATCGTCATTTTAGTCATAACTAAAATAAGATTCTGAAATTTAAGTCTAAGCTTATGCAACAATTTCAGATTATGACTGGAATTCTGGTTACCATCTTATTGTACACTGTGAGAGACCTCTGTGCAGATATATTTTACCAGTTATAATCTTAAAGTGGTCAGTACCTTTAACACAGTATCAAGAACCCTGAATACTCAATTTTAGTTCAAGTTTGTTCATATTGCAGTGACTGATCTCTTTAGTAACAACCAAGATTCTCTGAGTCTCCATCATCTGAGATATAAAGTGTAAGTGAATGGTAATGCACCTTGAAGTTTATTCTATGAGATCTTAGTATTGTTGAATACAAGTGAAATAGTGTATATTCCAATTATTAGTCAGAAAGGTTTAATTTTTAAATAAGTTCCCAACTTCCTTGTCACCATAAACCATCTAACAGCATGTTGACCCCTGGGGAAAATACACAAAGAAAGCATAATTTAACACTTTTTGTTTAAAATTTCCAGAAACTGTTTCTAACTACTTATTCATTCATCTTTCTTTCCATTTATTTTTTACTACCATTCTTTTCAATATCAAAATATATTCTACCATCTAACAAACCCTGCTATAATTACAACAAAATTTCTTCATCACTGTTAAGACAATTTTTAAAACATTAAAAACATGATTTGCATATATCAAATGAACAAATGTCAAAGAGTTTATTCAAGTCATTTATTAGCCAGGGATCCAGTTAGATGGTAAGTCCAGTTTAAAGAACATATGCAGAGCTAAGTGTTTATAGGACATTTAATAAATCTTAGAGTAAGATGCTGTCTTACTATCTATAGGGCCAGAAGCCAAAACTTTTGGGATTATATTTTTGACTAGACAAAAGTTATTTATATCTCTACCAGACAAAATTCACTAAGTTAACAAGAAACTTTACTAACTCTTGGAACTTTAATCAATAATAAACAAAGTGAATCAAACAAAATACACCTTCTCTCAGTAACTAAATAACCTTTGATTAGATCTTTAGCTCCCATATGATACTGAAAGGACATGCTACCTACTTTTCTGCTTTTTAATAAGATTTTAAATACTTTCTCTTAATATCCTAAGTGGTACCCATACTCCAGGCAGATAGAGTACATAATTTTGGAAGGTTTTACTTAAAGGTAAGTAGACTTCAAAGACAAGAATTATGCTCTTCTTTGATGGTCCATGCAATGGAATTTGACCCATTATCACTATTGCCTTGTGAATGTCAGAAACAGAAGTCCTGCAAAAAACCAATATGACTAATAATAGTTTTTATAGAACCTGAGTTTAAAAGCATCCATTCATACACATTTATGTAATCTTAAAAAAAAACCTTGAGAAGCAGGTTTACAAACTGTAATTTTGGGATCTAGAAATAGAAATTCCATTTGACCCAGCAATCCCATTACTGGGTGTATACCCAAAGAACTACAAATCGTTATACTATAAAGACACATGCACATGTATGTTTATTGCAGCCCTGTGTACAATAGCAAAGACCTGGAACCAACCCAAATGCACATCAATGATAGACTGGACAAAGAAAATGTAGCACATATACACCATGGAATACTATGCAGCCATAAAAAATGATGAGTTAATGTCCTTTGTAGGCACTTGGATGAATATGGAAACCATCATTCTCAGCAAACTGACAGAAGAATAGAAAACCAAACACCACATGTTCTCACTTATAGGCAGGTGTTGAACAGTGAGAACACGTGGACTCAGGGAGAGAAGCATCACACACTGGGGGCAGTTGGGGTGGGCTAGGAGAGGGACATTGGGGGAGTAGGGAGGGATAACATGGGGAGAAATGCCAGGTATAATCAAAGGGGGAATAGAGGCATCAAACCACCTAGTTATGTATGCACCTATGCAACAACCCTGTATGACCTGCACATGTACCCCAGAACCTAAAGTAAAATAAAATAAAAATAAAGAAGTGAGGTTTAGGGTAATTAAGAACTTTCCCAAAGGTATGATTTGTTTTATACATTAAAATCAATAAAACTTTTTTTGCTAGCAAAAACATAATAATGCTTAGAAGATAGGCCAAGGAAAGACCTTGCAAGATCAACAAAGCCACAGAAGGAACTCTTTCCTTTTACAGAGTAACCTGCAAAGATGCCCAGAACGTCTATCTCATTTACTTGATTTAGGCTCCACAGTACTTTCAATGAGTCATGGTGTTATGGTTCTAGAAGTTAGTTAGGGCCAGGTAAGAAGACAGCTGTTTTTAGCCACTACCATTTTCTTTATTTACTTACTTATTTACTTATTTATCCAAATCTGAGACATGCATTTGAAAATGCTCACTAGTGCTCATTGAGATTTTTTTCTAAAGATGAATTAACCTGTTTCAGGAAGCCAAAGAATTTTCAGTCTTGCCCTTCTG
>NW_016107642.1:2562313-2575146 GCF_001604975.1 Cebus imitator
GTGGTGTGATCTCAGCTCTGTAACCTCCACCTCCCGGGTTAAAGCCATTCTCTTGCCTCAGCCTCCCAAGTAGCTGGGATTACAGGTGCCTGTCACCACACCCAGCTAATTTTTGTATTTTTAGTAGAGACGAGGTTTCACCATGTTGGCCAGGCTGGTCTCGAACTCCTGACCTCAGGTGATCCACTGGCCTCTGCCTCCCAAAGTGCTGGAACTACAGACTTGAGCCACTGTACCCAACCTCGACTCCCTTCTTGACCAGCTTGCCAAATCAACTCACAGAAATAAGACTGGAAGTTTGAAATGGACATGTTCCTTATGGTTTTCAGAGGTTCCATGGTGATCAAAATCACAAACCACCATTTTTAATCTCCAAAGAGCATTCAGTATATCTTGACTTAAAAGGAAATTAGTCAATATTTAATGAGGATATGGGCTACAATGATCATTGGGAGTTTTTGTTTTTCTACATATGAATATTTGTATTCTGCTTCATATGACTACTTATAGACAATGAACATCCACAGTGCACATTAAAAGCTCTGAAAAGTCATGCGGTGATGAAATATATTGTGCTTCATTGACCTAGCTTTGTCACCCAAATTTGTGAAAATGTACACAACAGGTATGCAATAGGATACACTGCACTTTGAATACTTATTTTCTACATGATTTAGGTTCATGATTTTTCCAGCTGTGAAGTAACATCTATAGATTTATCTTTCTATCCATCCATCTATTTAGATGTGTCTTAGAAATTGAAAGTATTTCACAATGCCCAACTTGTACTCCCTTACCCCATCACTAAGAACTGAGAACTTAATCATATTTCCTATGCATGTCTCAGACAGTCATTGGTGATATTCACAATGGAATCATAAATTGCATTCTATTCCATAACCTACATTGCCCACTTAACAATATTTACTGAGAAGTTTTTCATACACATACATACTTATCTTATTTACCATGCCCTTGAATTACTATCTTTTCACAATCTGGTACCGTGAAAATGGTAAAATATATGTTTCTAGAACAAGTTCTAAAACCAGGTGTACATAAAAATGGTGAAGAGAATTCTGGCACTGCCTCACTTTAGAGAGCCCTCAACTTCTCTGTAACTGGACTGCCACAGCTCATCAGAGGCTCACAATACTGCTGCCTCCTGATATCCTTTCCTCCTGCTGCTATCTAAATGACATGTAATGAGAGAAGGCACATTACCTTTATCTAATCACTGGCCATCTTTAAACAGAATACTCTGATCTGACATGAAGCATGTGCAGGCTGCAAGACAATGCTTGCTATGGATAATGACATCTTAGAAATGAATAACCTATCATTTCAATGCTTACTAAGAACTAAACAAAGAAACATGAGAGAAGATGCCAGAGGCACACAGTGGGCATTTGTTTAGTAATATCTGTCATCTTGATTCTTGAAAATCAGACAGATCCTAGGTTTATGTGATTTGAGTTATGGGGTGTCTTATTTTTGTTGACACAATAGCACAGAGCAGCCCATCATCTGAGGCCAACGCTTTGCTTTCCTGGAAGGTTCACTGTCTTTGGCTTGGAGAGGCTCTATTAGATCATATGCTCATTTGTAATTTAAATTTTAATTTCTGATTTTTAGTTTAGTTATTCTCACATATATAAGGTATAGCGTGCTATTTTCAAATATTTCAAGTCACAGTTACGTGTAATTAACCTAGCATTTTACTGAATTCCTGTAGTACATATGATACCTTTCAGGATCTATTAGGAAATTTCTAAAAGGATAAAATCCAATTACTGAAGATAATTGCCATCTGATTTCAAAGTAAGAATCATCACTAGTAACTTTTTTGTGATGAAACTTGTTTTGTCACTTATTGATGAAAAACATATCTATAGTCTTGCTGATTTTGCTTAGCCTCAGTAATCATTAACTTATATTTGTTGAATGATTTCAATAGGGTCTGTTACCATAGGAGGTTGTTTACAGAGCAGAAATAAAATCAAAGTCTATGGTTTGTGGGCCAGAAGCTTTGACTTGTGCTGCATTTTATTTCAGAGTAATCTTCAATCAGCAGGCTCAGAGTTCTCAGAATAGCTGGTATTCATTCCCTATTATTCAGTTATAGAAGAGGCCTTAATGTATCCACACACATGGTCACACATGTGTGTATACATGCATACATATACACACACACTGTTGTTTGTTTATATTTATAGGTTAGTAAATTCAGGTGCCAAATTTATTTTCATATATGTCAAGACTTGTCTTACAGGAAGGATGAGCAGGATTTTCTTGCTATGAATCCTTAAAGACTTCTGTCTTCTGATAAAGATACATGATGCTTCCCCCCTAAGATTATCTATTGGCTGAATTGTAGCCTTATGGGATAGAGGAGTGAGTGAGTGAGTGAGAGGGAGGGAGGGAGTAGAGGGAGATGGGCAAAGAGAGAGTGAGAAGTAATTAAGAGAGCATTTTCAGACCCTCATTATTTCCGAAGTTCAGATGCTGGCTTTGCATCCTGAGCTGGGTGACGTTGTCCACATTGCTATCTCTGTGCCTCAGCACCCTTTCCTTTACATTCACACCTCAAAATAAAAGGACGTTTTAAACGAGATACTAGTAAGACATCTAATTTACATGATTTATTATTAGGAGATGGTAGGTAGACAGTGAAAAAGAAGAATCAAGGAATGTAATGTTTTTGCTGTACTTTGGAAAATGTAAAATAACTGAAATAAGACAACTTCTTAGAATCATCAGGATGGTACATTTCTCCATGAATAAAAGGAATTATTTTGCATTTCCCTAGAGACATAAGCAGGCGTATAGGAGTATAACTAACAAGAAAAATAAATGGAATGAAAACGGAAGGGGAAAAGTTTAGGAGATTGTGGTTAAAGTATACAGAGAAAAACAAAACAGAAAAGAAAGAGATTAACTCACACCAAGTAAGAGCACTGAGTGCCACTGAGCAGCTGGTAATTGGATCTGCTAACTACCGTTGCATTGCTGAGTTCTCCGTAGTAAGTAGTTTGTTGTTTCTCTTGCTTTTTTTAATATTTATTTATTTTTTTTATTGTACTTTAAGTTCTGGGGTACATGTACAGAATGTGCAGGTTTGTTACACAAAAATGTTTTTAGAACATTTTAAGGGCATGATTCCTGCCCTTTTAGTGCATTGCAGGACATACCCTTCTTCTTTCTCCATGGTAGAATCACAGATGATTTTGTTACTGGTACCAGTAAAATTAAGCTTTTAAGAATTCTAATCCACATATATATTATAATTTAAATTGTATTAATTATGTATACACATGCCATGGTGGTGGTTTGCTGCATCTATCACCCCATCATCTCCATTAGGTATTTTTCCTAATGCTATCCCTCCCCAACCTGCCCACCCCCCAGGCCCCGGTGTGTGATGTTCCCCTCCCTTTGTCCATGTGTTCTCATTGTTCAACACCCACTTATAAGTGAGAGCGTGCAGTGTTTGGTTTTCTGTTCTTGTGTCAGTTGGCTGAGAATGATGGTTTCCAGTGTCATAAAAAAAAGATTCGTTCATATCCTGTGCAGGGACATGGATGAAACTGGAAGCCATCATTTTTTTGCTTTTTTTAACCTGACTTCCTTCATGGGTTCCCTGTAGATTCAGGTACTTTCTTAAAGTTTAGAAAATTTAGGGTCATCAGATGAGGAAATGAAACTATTCTGTAAGATTCAGTTGTCTGGAGTAGTATTATGATATTTACAAAACAATATCACTGTTTATGATGATACATAAATATACCTAAGATTTCATACCTAAGGAAATACTACAGTTGATGTATAAATATCAAAATATCATTTCAAAACAGTGAATTTATTTCCCCCATTCTTAAATGGAAAAGAAAATGTATTTGACATTTTTGAAGTGACACAGCAGCTGGAAACTATGCTCGGTGCATTAATTAAAACGCTTACACAATTATCATGTTTATATGTAAAAGGAAACAACATTTGCCTTGTTTCCAACTATGTTGAGAAAAATTGGTTGGCTTTTAGAAGTGCATTACAAAAAAAATTTTTTTAAGGCATCTTTAAGGATGCTGTTTATTGGATATCAATTTGGTGCATTATGCCAGGTGCATCTTATTTGATATTCATAACCCTATAAAATAAGCATTATTATCCCATTCTCCAGGTTAGGAAACTGGCTCAGGGAGTTAATTCACCCACAGTTAAACACAGAGTGGAAGAGTCAAAATTTAATTAGATGTCTCTGATACCACAGTCTGTAATCTTACCATGGACTTCATTATTTTTTTCATGAAAAAAGAAAGCAGAAATAAAAATATGAAGGTATCCTAAAATGGAACATGCTGGCAGTACACAGGTTCGTGCCTGTATTTTGGTGAATGAAAGTGAACTTAACAGTCTATATCTATGATAGCCTATAATAGCATCTTCAGAAATGGAGCCTATACCAGTGGTTGGAAGATTCTCAGGGGAAAGGGTCAGTTTAGATAACCTCCCTAAGGAATGTGATGCTATTTTTCAGAAAAGAGTGGTATGGTTAAATAAGATTTATCTGGAACTCTGAGGAGCCCTCCATATTAATTTAGGTCTCTCAGGAGTACCCAGGCCTTGATCATCTATAAAATGGATTTTCTGAGATTTTTAGTGAACATTATTAAGAATTGCAAACACAAGAGGCCCCTGCAAGGCCTCTGTTTTCTTGGTTAAATCCTCATTTATTGATTGATTTGTTTACTCATTTAAATTTATAAAACATATTGGACACTGGTACAGTGCAATATAAATATGTTTCCTGCCTTCAGATGAAGGATAGATAATTCCAATGCAATATGCCAGTTGCTGTACCAGTGATGCTCAGATGTCTTTAAGGTTCCACATAAAGTGGAATTAGGATGGCCAAAGTCATACTTGAGATTTGCGGGAGAGTGGAGCATTGTGGAGAACAGCCATTTGCTATTCACCACCGGCAGAGATGTAGTTTTTAAGCCATGGCATGACATCATAAGGAACTATGCCACCCTATCTTGTGTGCCCTTGTAAATCCCAACTTGTTTGAGATGTAGCTCTAGCATCACCCTCTTCATGGAACTTTTTCTTTCTCCCCACTTACTTTCAAGTAATTGGTTCGTATACCAACTAGTAGTGTAGTGTTTTCTAAACCTAATTCACTTATCTCTTTCTTAACTTTTTCCGATAGGCTCATTCCACTGATAGCAATTGGATCAGATTCCCAAAGAGCCTGTATACACACATAGCAAGCTAATCGTGACAAACACAAAGCCTCAAAACACATTCATTTCCTATTAATAAAAGGATCACCTTATTTCAATCACTTGTCAACTTCTTGATCCATGTAGTTTGTACCTAAGAGCTGTTTTTAGACTGGCCCTATGGGCCATGGGAAACACCCATTTCTGTTCTTTTAGGGCTGTCATATTATAGCATAGACACTTTTGTATTCACATAATTTTTAAAAACACAAGAGAAAGGAAGCTATGTTCATTGTATTTCTTAAAAGAAGTTAGTTTATTAAGTCAGTCATTCACATCTAATTTTTCTGGTTATACACAGTATTCTTCACAGTTTTAACCTGACAACACAATATAAATTTACTTATGGTTATAGACCAGTCACTTTTGCTTAATTACAGGGAGTAGGCTTTCCAGTTACAGCCATATCGGAATTTGAAGTGCGTTAAATATATGGTAGATGTTAGTTCTTTTAGTGCTTCTTAATGTTTTGATATTCTAGGTAATTAGAAAAATATGTGAGCACTTTGCTAAACTTTATGGACGTATGTCTATTTGCTTTGTCTTGATAACACTTAAATTTCTAAAATAATAGAAAAAAGCCACTTGTAGAGTGATGAATATATAGATATTATATGCCTATATTATAACCACATCCAAAACTATTTCTCTATATTTATTTATCTTAGCAAGAAATTCGTTTGGGATTCAGAATATGGCTGTTTACAAAATGTGAGCACTAATGACCTCTTTGGAGAATGAGATCCATGAGTTGATATCAGTAGAGCTTTTGGCTTTTTGGTTAAAGCAGAGACGAGCAAGTTTGCTAAAGGCCTTGGTACAGGTTGGGAGAGGACAGGGACAATGGCAGGTCACATGACGCCTGCTGCTGTCCCCTTGCCCCCTAAAGGCTGAGGGACAAGTTTTAGGCTGAGAATGAGAGACCTGTATGGCCAAAGGACTGCCTCAACAATTCTTTAATATAGTTATTTAGATTTTCCAGATACAAATTAGATCTCTCTTTGCTTTGTTATTATGATGTTGCCTGCCTGAAAACAGGACATCATTTAATTGATGATCTGATAATTTTGCCATTAGCGCATAATCCTCAACTTTGATTATTCATATTTATGGCTGAATGAAAATGTTTTCAGGACATTTTAAGGGTGTGATTCTTGCCCTTTGAGTGCATTGCAGAACATACCCTTCTGCTTTCTCCAATGTAGAATCACAGATGCTTTTGTTACTGGTACCAATAAAATAAGCTTTTAAGAATTTTAATGCACATATATATTATAATCTAAATTGTATTAATTTCATTTTCTGGTATGATTTCAAAAATATGCACATTGTCTATAAAAATATTGCCATTGTCCAGACATACGGCCTTAAACTACACTTAAGTCATGTCTATATAAAACTGAAATGGCGATGCCTTAGATATTAAATTGTTTAGTATGTGAATGGGCTAACAGTCATCAAAAGCCTCATACAACATTCAATACATGATACCTTTTTTTTCCTCCATTGATAACATCACATTGGACTGGAATGTAGAGAAAATCACTAACTTCCCTAAACCACATTTTATTTATTTCAGAAACAAGGCAATTGGATAGTCTCTAAGGCTCCTTTTGACTAACTGTAACACTTATGTTTCTGTGAATATTTTGATGATGGTGCAACAAAATGGATATACATGATTATGCATATCGATTTTTCTTTTTTTGAGATGGAGTTTCTCTCTTGTTGCCCATGCTGGAGTGTAATGGCACAATCTCAGCTCACTGCAACCTCTGCCTCCCAGGTTCAAGCGATTCTCCTGCCTCAGTCTCCCAAGTAGCTGAGATTATAGGTGTGTTCCACCATGCCCAGCTAATTTTGTATTTATAGTACAGACAGGGTTTCACCATGTTGATCAGGCTGGCCTCAAACTCCTGACCTCAAGTGATCCACCCAACTCAGCTCCCAAAGTGCTGGGATTACAGGTATGAGGTACCACCCCAGCCCATATTGATGTAATCGGGGACAAGTGATGCTATGCTACTATAATGATAAGTTAAGGAGACCTTACTCTGAAATTGTTTTATTTTTTCTTATTTATCCTATTAAGTAGATAGGAGAGTTAGAAAAAGTATATATTTTCCACCACAAAGTAGAATAAGCTCAGTGGGATACCTAGGTCTTGAATAAAATGAGTAGACTTCAGATTTTTTCCCAATAACATGGATTGCCTCACCATTCTAATGCTAGCTCTGGAACAAAAGACACTTTTAATTGAGTGCAGCAAGTACTTTCTTTTTTTTTTTTTTTTTTTTTTTTTTTTTTTTTTTGAGACGGAGTTTCGTTCTTGTTACCCAGGCTGGAGTGCAATGGCGCGATCTCGGCTCACCGCAACCTCTGCCTCCTGGGTAGCTGGGATTACAGGCACGCACCACCATGCCCAGCTGATTTTTTGTATTTTTAGTAGAGACAGGGTTTCACCATGTTGGCCAGGATGGTCTCGATTTCTTGACCTTGTGATCCACCTGCCTCGGCCTCCCAAAGTGCTGGGATTACAGGCGGGAGCCTCCGCACCCATTTTCATAATTTACCATTCGGCTAAACCAACCTTTAATCCAGTTGGAAACTCTAAAATTCTAACATAATTCAGAAGCATTCAAAAAGAAGACCAAGGAAGAGAAGGCTATATATTTATTTCAGCTTGTATTGTATTGTGCAGAAAGGCAAATAATCTAGCTAATTTACTTTCTCTGTCTAAGAAAAACCTTAGGAGATTCAGAAGGCACCTTTTAAGCAGTTCAGGTTCCACCATGCCATTTGGGTAAAAAGTCATTATTTAAAATATATTGCTTTGTTTATCTGATAACTTAATTCTGGAAAAGCTAATCCATCTAACTTTGTTCATGGAAATATTAAAATGATTCAGCTGGATGGTTAATTTTGGTAATCAGGGATTATAAACTCACTTCACAGAATTTTTAAACAGGTTTTGACATTCCTTTCCCATAAGAAAAGCCTGTATATATTTGACCTTTGGATTTCAGCCAACCCTGTCATTTCTTTTCTGCAGCTTGGTAGAGAATTACGTTCCTAAGCCATTTTTGGCTCGCCAGCCTTCTTTCTCCCTAGAGTCACCACTTAGTACTAGAGCGCAAGGTCAGAATAAGGAAATTGAGGGAAGACTAGAGCTCTTTCATTAAAATGAACTCACTGGATAAAGATACATAAGACAGGGGAAACACTACCCCCAACTCCAACACACACACATGTTGCAGAAAGAGGATCATCATTTGGCTGTTTACATTGAATTATGTGGCAAAGTACAGTGTAAATCCAGAGTCAGGACTTGCAGTCTCAAAGTTCAAAGCCACTTAATGAAAAACAGAGCTCTTCATCATCCTCAAAAAGCATTTCCTAAGCAGCCAATTGCATGTGGTGCCGCTATAAAGGGAATTACATAGACCTAGGCTGTGACCTCTAGAAAGGCATTAAAAGTTTAGAAATAAAATACTTATAGTGTTGTCAAGTCACTACACAAGCATTTTAGTAAATCTCTATTTAGAAAAATCATTGCCAGGTACTATGGCTGATTCCTATAGTCCCAGTACTTTGGGAGGCTGAGGTGGGAGGATCATCAGAGCCTAGGGGTTTGAGGTCATAGTGAGCTATGATCACACCACTGCACTCCAGCCTGAGTATTCAAAACAAATAAATACATGGAAAGAAAAATTATCATAGATGAATATATTTAGAAAGCTATACTAAAAAAAAATAATTGATGAGTTTTAATGGAAAACCCATCCCATTCAATGCAGTTAACTCACATAAAAGTTTGCTAACATAAAGGGCACTTTTTTATTCTCCTGGGAGGGTTCTTTACTATAGGGTTGCACAGACATTAAAATGGGTCATGGACATAATTCAGAGAAGTACCAAAGACAGTAGGGAATTATATGTGTGTGTTTTAAGTAGATGATTCTATGAATATTCTGTAGAAAATGAAGTTAAAAGCACTAGTTAGACTTTTCACTTTTTAGCCTCTCACTAGTGATAATAAATCATGACCATATCAATGAAAATGCACATTTATTGTTAATGTATTATGTGCCAGACACTAAGCTTAGTACACTATATGGCAATTACTGAATTATCTCAATAAATTCTTATAACAATCTCATACCATAGATAATATCACCCATTTCTCATACCATAGAAAATATCACTCATTTTCCTAGGGAGGAATCGGAGGCTTAAAGCTAATATCTGAATACTTGTCTGTAGGGCTGCAAAGCTGATCCTCCTAGCATGCACATGTACTGCTCAGAGCCATATCATAAGACTTTTATTTCATTTGGAAAAAAAAGTATTGTCCTTTGAGACATTTTTATTCATTTAATTTTGTATGTGGCTTTGGCTTGCAGATAACTTGATTGTATTAGAATATTTATCTATACTTACAAGCAAGTTATATTTAGCAAATGACATAGATTCCCAAGGCAATAAATCATGCCATTTGTCATTTTTCTAGAATGCCTCAGTTTACTTAATCATGATCAGTCAATTATTTAGCAGTCTGTGCATAAGGGAGAATATATTTTAACTTTTTTTCCTTTTATGAGCTGGTAATTGGTAAAATGATGAGGGTTTCCACATTTGCCTTTGCAACTATAAGCAACTAGTAGTATATTTATTTTGTGTATAGATAATTACCGCTCTTTATAATAGTAATTTATGTGTGTGTGTGTGTGTGTGTGTGTGTGTGTGTGTGTGTGTGTGTCTGTGTGTCTGTGTACCCCAGCTTGGAATAATGGACTGATGTGTTAATTCAGGGAAAACATCAGAAATAACTGGAAAACATAAGGGAATACTACTCTTATATTTCTAGCTTTCCACTTGATTTTAATATACCAAATGTAGTCCACCTAAGACATTGTTGTTACCAGGTGGGTTTTGTTCTTTTCTTACATTTTGTCCGACAAGACATAGTTTTCAAAGAGGTGAAACGAAATTTTATGGTAGTTCAGCTTAAAGAATGGCAGGAGGGACTGGCCTTGATGAGACATGATCATTATCCTTGTCATTTTAATATATTTCCTTTAATAGTCTCACTTGAGGCAAAAACATATACTATCCTGCCTGTAGTATGCAAATAGAAAAAATATGGTACTTTCTAATGACATAAAGTCAGAACGGGTTTTGGGAATAACCCTTAGTCCTAATAAATAGGGTAGGATGGTCCATTCAAAAATATGATTTAAAATTCAGTTCATTAACATATGGCATCTACTTTTTTTAAAAACTCTCATGCTCCACACCCTCTTTTAGTTAGAAACATTAGTTTATGCTTCTGAAGTTTCAGCTGCTGCTCTTTAAATAGCCTGGCTGCCTTCTTTTTTCCTTTTTATTACATAGTACTTTCCCAGGGTAAGTGATAAATAAAGCAGGAGGGTTGGTCATAAATTCTCTTCCTCTCTTTCCCCTCTATCCTACCTCAGGTTATTTTTAGACTAGGATCTACCACAGTGTGCCAGGACTCCGGTCAGCATCATATGCGGTGGTTTGAGATTGGGAAATGCTTGCAGCCTGGGAGTCTTCCCTGCTTTAAGCTCTCACTTCAAACCTAAGCAAGGGCCTGGGGTGGGAGTAAGAGCCTAAAACAAGAACTTGAATGTGCAATACCACATTATTGGTAAGGAACCCGCCATGACAAGTAATGAGAATTCTTGACCTGGTTTTGAAGATATGTCATAGGGCCGATTGGAGAGAAAAATCATCAGTAACTTAAATCCTTTTCTCTTTCCATCCCTTACTCTTCTTCACATCTGTTAATGAGGATTCTGTGGAACACTTAAACGCTTTCAGGTTTAGCAAGAGATCTTCTAATAGCAAGAGGAAGTTCAGCCCTTGGCCAAAGAGATTAAAAAATTTAAACACACTTGGATGTACTGAATTTATGAACTTGGCTTCCAGAAAGGGAACATCTTAGTTGCACAGGCAGCAAGAAAATTAACTACTCTGTGCTGTGGAATACAGGAAGTTAATAGGAGTTCAGATTGAGGAGGCAGAGGCCTGGGAAGGCTTGTTGGAAGTAGTAACATTTGGTTGGATGTAACATTTGTATAAGATTTCAATGGGCCAGAGAACATGAGAGCATTCAAGGGAAACTGCAAGAATAAGGTTTGGCTGAGTGAAAGTTTATGTCTGTTTTCAGTAAATTTCAAATAGTCCTCTGTGTGTGTGTGTGTGTGTGTGTGTGTGTGTGTAAGGTTGTAGTGTGAGGAGATAAAAATAGAGAAGTAGCGTGAGTTAAATCTAAGGAACCAGGAGAGACACATTAATGTGTCTGGATTGGACTTTGCAGGCTTTCTAGATTTGCCGAAAGTCCTTGGGCAGACAAGTGACATAATCTACTCTGGGCTCGTAGAAGGTAACTGGTAATGGTGTAGAGCAAGATTGAAGGGGCTGAAGCTGGAGGCACACAGATCAGATGAGAGCCCTTGCAATAGTCCAGGTGGGAAATTTTGATCACCTACAATAGGAGGAAATTGGAAGTCACTGGGAAGCTGGGATCAAATTTGGAAACTGATTGAATGTGAGCTATGAAGATGAAAGAGACCTGAAAGATGACATGCTTGCAAACTGTGATGCTTTCAGATTATCTAGAGACCACAGAAAGAGTTCAGTTATGGATATCTCTAGTTTAAACTGCTGTCAAAGGCAGTGGAAAATGTATGTATGAGACCACAAATGAGAACTGAGAGCTGAAAATAGAGATTGGCGGGGGGTAGCAGCAAGAAGTAAGGACAAGAGCTAAGTCATCGGGTGCCATTAGGTACAGAAATATATAAACAAGGAAAAAACTGTGAGAGAACTTTGAGAAATGTTCTCAAAGTAGTAGTTGGAGGAAGATTAATTAAAAAAATAAAGAATGACTGATTAGAGACAGAGGAGATAAACCTCTAAAATATCACATCAAATGGAACAGGGGAGGTGGGTGTTTCAAGGGCAAAGGTGAATAACTATTACTAATCATGGAACACTCCTTGGGGAGTCTATGTGGACCAGGATAATATGTTAAATTTCATCACATAGTGCTTTTGAGTCTTAAAAATTCCTTGAAACTGTTAATTTTCTTTCATACGACTCTATGTACCAATCTGAGTAGTCTCTGCCACAACCCATCCAAACCTAAGAATATCCCCAAAGTCTCTTTACCCTCTTCTGCTAAATATGATCTTTTTCTTTCTTCCTTGGCCTCCTGTGGCTCTCTTTTCACATGTGTATGTCTTCTTTCCCCAACTGTATTAAATGATTTTCAGGGCAAATATTGTATTTTCTTCAGTTTTATTTCTGCATTTATTTATTTAAAAATTTCAACTTTTATTTTAGATTCATGGTGTCCATGTGGAGGCTTGTTACATGGGTATACTGCATGATGCTAAGGTTTGGGATACAACTGATCCCATCACCCAAGTAGTGAGCACAGTATCCAACAGGTAGATTTTCAACCCTTTCCTCCCTCCCTCCATTTGGAGTCCCCAGTGTCTGTTATTCTTATTTTTATGT
>NW_016107642.1:2575291-2595777 GCF_001604975.1 Cebus imitator
TTAAACTCATCCATTTGTGCCTCACAGTCTAGCAAAGTGATTTGCACAAAAAGGTGCTCAAAATGTTTTTTAAAAACCCATAATTTGAAATTCGGCAGCATGTATTAAGTGTCATGTAACAGTTACTTCCTTTGACACATAATGCCTCTTCTGGGACTATATTCTACAGGAATAATGTGAAATGTTAAAATGTCGTATGCACGAAGATACTTCCCAGAGTGATTTCAAAACAATTCAAAAGTCCAGTATTGTAACAGTGGAATGTTTATGTGAATTGTATAGGTATGTCATTCAGTGGAATCATGCAGCCTTTAAAAACTATGAAGACTGTCAAAATAGAAATCTAATTAACATTTAAAAAGAAGCAGGGTATACAATGATTTGTGCATTATACTTTCAAATGTATAATGTGTGAGAAATATTGAAAGGGAATAAATTAAAATTATAAACTTTAAGACAGTAGTAGAATTGCAAGTAATTTCTTTTTAAAATTGCTATATTGTACTAATATTATTGTTACAAGTTGTTTTACATAAAAGTAATGTTTTATTTCCAATGGAAGACCTAATACTGTGCAGTGAGCTTGGAAGATTACTTGGAACAGAGATTTCTACTAATGAGCCCTGACCTTAGAATCAATACCTCTGCACTCTGGTTAGGATCCTTCCCTTGTTTCCACACAGTCATCTTTAACTTTACATCGTCAGTTCAAATGGCTGGAATAGATTAGATTAAGGCAATACTTAAAGCATAGGCCCTCCTGGAAGTGGCTGAAAGTTGTCCTCTTTAAATATGCTAGTCATTACCAGGCTATCGGGAACCATTAGTAGCCCATAGTAGTGATGACCATACATTGATCAATAGCAGCACTTTGTTTCATCTCGTAATTTTGAACAAGGGAAGCACCTTGTTCTTTAACTCTTGGCAGTTCAAAAGTTAAAAGAGAAAGAGAGGAAGAGAATAGTTAAGAAGGAAGGTGGGGAAGCAAAATAAGGGGGCTGTGACAAGAAAAGACGGAGGCAGAGAAGAAAGGTTTGTAGCAGTAAGATACGTGTGTCTACCTCTCTCTGATGTTTCTCTCTGATGTTCCCTTTCTTCACCATTTTTTAAAATATGTCTCCCCTGCTGCTCATTGGAGACTTTCAAACAGAAGCACTGCAGTTTCAAAAGCTGTGACTATTTTTGATCTTTCATCTATATTATGAGGTGGTCTTGGACAGAGGGAGATCTGTTCTCTTGATTTCCATAATATACTGTACCAAAAGTGGGAGGTTTAGCATCACAGGCAAAGACAAGTACAAAATAAGGGGTAAACAGAATACGAAGAGTGTGGGCAGGCATCAGTAGCCTTTTTCACACTGTGGTCCCTAGCTCTGGGTTCGAAGAGGCTGGTGCAGATGAGTGAGTCCTTTAGCTGTGCTACCTCGGCCTGTCTCAAAATTCCAGACCAGATGTAGGACCTTCAGTTCCACCACCATGTAGACTGCATAGCTGCTGATGGAAGGTGCAGTACATCTGTTTGTCAGTCAGCTCAGGACAGTTGAGTTGCTGACTCTCCCTGTGGGTGAGTGAAGAAGCCAGCTCAAGCTTCTTGACATTATGCAGGCCCAGCAGCGAACTCTCACGTTAACATTAATGTGCAATTTGCCTTTTTACCCATTCTAGGTAACCTATAAAGGATAGTGAACTTTAAAGAAATATCAAAGTAAAGAGGTGCTTATTTTTTATGACTGAAATCAAACAAGTATTATATTGATTCAGGTTTTAAGACTGGATCTGAAAGAAACTGACCCAAATTTTTCTAATGGTATTATAATATAACATGTAATATAACAACGAAATATAAAATATGTACAGATGTAGCCTTCTTATATGCTTAGGTTGTGCATAAATTGAACAATGAATTTCTAGAAAAAAGTAGTCATGCCTAGTCTTGCTCAGGGATACCATTAGACTCGTTCTTTATCTACGCCACTGGTTTGCAAGGGAAAAGCAGCATCCCTAGGCCAGGACTGGACTTTTTCCTGGTGCCAGGGGCCTGGCAGCCCTCTCAAGAAACATTCTCTTCCTGCCCTACCTCGAAAGGTCAACTGTGTTCATGGCACTTGCTAGAGCTGACAGAATGGTGCATTTTCTACATGATGGAGCATCAGCCTAAAGCCTCACCAGGAAAACTGTCTGCTATTTTTCTGATTGTAAGAGAGAAAATACAGGCTATTTTCTCTCTAAAGTATTAATTGTAGTTTTTTCTCCACAGAGTCTGTCTGTGGGGAGGAGGCAGGCCTTTACATATATACGTTGGGTCATTATTAAGGCAAGTGTGAGAAAAGATGTGGTGGGGATTCCTTGGAGAGAAAGAGAGTCTGGAAGTGGTGTCAGGATACAGCAGGACACATGGAGAGGAGAGATCAGGGCCATGTCTCAGCCACATCATCTTTGCAGCCATTTGGTTGTTGCACTGCAAGGAGGTCACCTGGAAACATCAGCACCATCAGAAGATGTTCTTTGCCCCCATGTGAACTTTAGTAACAAAACATGATGCAACGATGTTTCTAGCTAAACCGAGAACTTGTCAAGATGCAGCCTTTCTGGGGAATCGAAAGTAGTATGTTCCTGATAAACTTTAGATTTGAGATGTTGATTCCTCTGATTAAAAGAGAGAGAAAAAGACAGGGAGGGGGGAAGGAAGGGAGGAAGGGAGGGAGAGAGGCAGGGAGGAAGAGAGGAAGAGAGGGAAGGAGGGAGGAAGGAGGAAGGGAGGGAAGGAAGGATGGGAGGGAGGGAGGAAGGGAAGGAAGAAAAGGAAGAAAGGAAGGAGAGAGGGAGGAAAGGAAGGATGAACAGAGGGAGGGATGAAGGGAGGAGAGGAAAGAAGAAAGGAAGAAAGGAAAAGAAGGTGGGAAGGAGGGAGAGCGGAGGAGGGAAGGAGGTAGGGAAACTATTTTCTCCAGCGGATGAACAAACTGGCCACTTTGTGGATACTGAAACCCTACATTTTTAATAAATAAATGAGTTACTTCACTTTGAATCATATTTAGAACAGGAATCTATGACATTTCCCTTCACAGTGATAACAAGGAGAAAGAATACTTCTGAGTTAAGAAAAAAAAAATGGAATATTTGATCGTATTTAAGTCTACAGCAGGAAATTTAAATAATTTTGCTATGTAGATTAAGAAAATGCCTCTGAAATAGCCACATCTTTATTTGAACCCTATTTTATAGTTGTCTGTTGAAAACCAGATGTAATTCCCACTCCTTGATTTTTCTGAGCATTTCTCCTCTTCAAAAATGTAAGCCCTTCTTACCCTCTCACTTAGAGTATCAATTCATGCTACCTCTTTACATCCAACCCAGTACGATTTAAAAGTTAAAAACTCCTCACTGATTCTTTTGAGCTCATCATATTTCAATCCCGTGGATTTCTGTTCAGGATATCTCCATCTCCTTTTTACATAAATTTATTTCTGAATGGGATGACTATACATCCCAGTTTTCATGAGACAGTCTTGTTTTACACATATTATCATTGTAAACAGCCCCCTGCCCTTTTACTCCCTTAACATTGCAATTTAGAATATAAATTGCATGGTAACTCTATCAGTGAAGTACGCATGGAAATAAGCAAAATATTTGTACAGACTTTTAAAATTTCTCATAATTTTTAAAATTAAGCCCCTGAAACACCTTTCTCGTATTTTTTCATATCTATTCATGAGTGAAATATATACCTTGACAAGAGACCAAGTTTTCTGGCATTACTTCACCTCACTTAAACACTGAAAACTATTTCTAAATCTCAGCAATGTATTTAGGATCTAGTTAAACACTCTTGGAAGCTGTTTGGGAAGAGGGTTTGTTTTTGTTGTGTTTCCCCCTTTAAAAACTGGGCATTGGGACAGATTCATTGAGTTGCAGCTGTTTTGGTCATATGCTCCTTTACAGTGCCACTCTGTTAATTTGGCATTATTCTGTTTCCTGGTCCTTGAATTTCGCCATACAAATATTTATGGAATGAGTGTTAATAGAAATTTAAATTGGGGATTGAAAAAAGAAGATTAAGATGGGCAAGTAAGTCAGAATCCAGATTTGTTTAATGTTGAATAGATTAATCACGCAGAGCGATTTTTAGCTACGGAAATTGACCTTTTTTAAAAACCAGGTGAAGCAATCATTTGAGACTCAGTCATGACAAGTCTATTTGCAAGACCTGTGAGCTTTCTATGGACAGCAGTGTCTTAAAGTCTTAAGTTACTTCCATTTGTATATCAAATTAGGAACTGGAAGTATTGATAAAATCCGGGATGATTATCAAGGAAACACTGCGATGGATGTTAGTCTTCACAGCTATTTAAGAAAAGTGATTATCAATCTTGTAAGTTTTCTATAATAAAGACACTGGAAGCTCGGGAACAAAAGCATTACAGTTGCCAATATGATGTTGCTTTACAAAGAATTAAGACTATTTCTGTAAATACTCCTACCTTCTGTTGGTAATCTCTGTCCATCATTAGTTTAAGCGTATATAATCCTTGAATTTTAAATTATAAAAACTCTTGAACTAAAATTTAGCAACAATGAAATGGAAAGAAGTGCCCCTTCTTTTCTGAACAATGCTAAATATGTATCCGTCTTTAAACATGAATTACAAAACCTGCCAGAGAGAGTTGCTCTAAGGATTAAATGAGATTGTGTGTGTGTGTGTCTGTGTGTGTGTTATCCAATAAATGGTGATAGGCACTGTGTAAGTGGCATTTATTATAATCATCTTATTTCTTATTAAATTGGTAGTGTTCAAACTTGGTTTAACAGACACTTGTGAAGGCATTATTATTATTTTTAGAGATAGGGTCTTGCTGTGTCACCCAGCTTATATGCAGTGATGGATCACAGATCACTGCAGCCTCAGACTCCTGAGCTCAAGTGATCCTCCTGACTCAGTCTCCTGACTTGTTGGGACTACAGGTGTGCACCACCACCCCCATCTTTTTTTTTTTTTTTTTTTTTTACTTTTTGTAGAGATAAGATCTCTCTATATAACCCAGCTGGCCTAGAACTCCTTGCCTTAAGCAGTCTTCCCACAATGGCCTCCCAAAGCACTGGGATTACAGGTGTAAACCACTTTGCCCAGCCTGTGAAAGCATTAAATGTAAGAAAATTATGGTGTCCTTTCCATCCAAAAAGTATGTATGGATTACCTACTAAATTGAAGATACTGGGGTAGTTCCTTGAAACAAAAAAAAGGGTGAATAAATTAGTTTTTTGATTCAAGAAGTTTAGCTGATGAACCCAGGGATACTTGGAAAACAATTTTCTTATTATGTAAAGTCACAGAGCAGTCTTCCTAAAATTATTAGTGATATAATCTTTTCTTTAGCTCATCCAGTGAAGTTTAAAAGGGGTAAGAAAGGTCAAAGAAACTGACTTACTGCTAAAAATATGTGAACTTTGCGGATAATTGCTATGTCAATTCCAGTGAGAGTCATCATAGGCCTTTTCATCTGCGTAGAGATTCACCAGCACACCCTAAGGTAACTAATGAGTGACAACAGAATTTCTTAGTTGAAACAGACAGTAGAGGTTTAATAAATGCTTATAAATTGATTAAATGGGTGGAAAATACTTTACATACTAGTATCTCAGGTGATTTGTTACACAGATGGTGATACGGTTTGGCTGTGTTCCCACCCAAATCTTACCTGGAATTGTAGTTCCCATAGTCCCCTCATGTCATGGGAGGGACTTGGTGGGAGGTAATTAAATCATGGGGGCGTCTACCTCCATGCTGTTCGTGTAATAGTGAGTGAGCTCTCATAAGATCTGATGGTTTTATAAGGGGCTGTTCCCCGCTTTTACTCGGCACTTCTCCTTTATTCCACCGTGTGAAGAAGGATGTATTTGCTTCCCCTTCTGCCATGATTGTAAGTTTCCTGAGGCCTCTCCAGCCCTGCAGAACTGTGAGTCAATTAAACCTCTTTTTTTTAAAAAAATAAATTACCTGGTCTTGGTTACGTCTTTATTAGTAGCATGAGAACAGACTAATACAGATGGTAAGAACCCACAGACCTCATGCCTTACTGAGAGCCTTCTGGTCTGTTTTTAGATCAATGTCTTAGCATGCAAATATTGAGGTTTAGTTTCTTTTCTGAAAAATAGAATACCAGTTAGAAATGATATACGTTGTTACCCTGGTTATAAATGTCTTAGATAATTTACTTGTGCAAACCACACATCAAGACTTCAGAGAAGCCAATTACGTTCCTTAACAGATGTTTTCCATAAGATGTTAAAGTCATTATTTAAAAAGGAAAAAAGACAGCTGTTGGATTGGTATAACAGAAAGACTTTACATGAAAAAGAGTCTTATATCCCCTTTAATTTGTAGATGAAGAAATTGATTCATTGGCACCATAAGTAGATGTATGACCTTGAAAAATATACAAAGCCAAATCGAACAAAAGGTTTTCAACTCCAAAGTCAGGGAGTTTACAGCCTTTTTGCTGTGGTTTGCGTGCCTCTTTCTCACACACAATCCCCGACCTGCATGGTTAGAGTGGGAAGTCCAGGGTCCAGGCTATTGAAGTGAAGGGATAAGAGCTGTTGATAACTCACAGCCAAATTGGCTAATTTCTTCTGAGTAATGACTGATAGAGTGTTCTGAGGGCACAAGGAAAGAAGAGGTCAGCCACATTTTATTTTAATGCATTTTCATTACAGAGTTTATAAATTGCTCTTTTGGGAAGACTCCTAATAAATCAAGTTTAGGAAATATTGAAAATGAAGGAAAACCTCCCTTTTAAATATGATCTCCTGTGTTACATGATCCATTTAACATCAAACCATTCATCACTTTTCTTAACACTTTTCTTAACAATGAGACACACATCAAAGTGAATTCAAAATAATAAGACTTTTAAGATACCTAATATAGCTGAAAGTTATTTCCTTGTTATTTAGTAAACCTCTGATCTTGGAAAAATCCCATTCTTCCTTAATATTTAACATCAAATTGTAATTTGACGTTTATTTTTTTAGGTTTATCCATAACATGAAACACACACAAAACATAAAAAAAGTAGATTATATTTTCAGAAATTCATCACCTAGTCCCAGGTAAAGTGGACCACTAAGTGCAGTGAACATAATGGTTTGAAGAATAGTGTCATGTTGGAGGGCAAGGTTGACCCCTGTTTCCTGGCTAATATTTTAATCCATATTTCAATGAAGACATGATTATTTTTGCATTGAAAAAAGAATAAGTATTGAATTTTTTCTGAAAAGGAAAAACAACGTATATGTATTTACAAATGTAGTATGTGGCCCTTAAGTTAAATAATAAACACCTGCAACTATACAGGCTGTTAGAGACTTAGATAAGATGAAGATGATGATGATGGTAATGATGACAGTTGAGACAAATACTAATATTTATTGAGTCTCATTTCTTAAAATCTTGGGTCCTTCCATCATCCTATATCTGCTAACAGCTTTAAAAGGGAGGTGTCATAATCTCTATTTATGATGGAGAACCATCCACTTGCTCACATCAGCAGTACTGTGCTCATTTAGTGCCACTTTTTAATCAGGACATTGGCAAACTCTCTCCACAGAAGGAGGAACAAAACTGTAATATATCTAGAAGTCAGATTATTTAAGAAATTGATAAGAAAGTGGAAGAAGAATTAGAACTTAAGAGTTCATAATAACTATTTTCAGCAACTAAAAATGTTGTCCTTGGGAAGAAGTGTTTGTAGCTGTCCAAAGGCAGAATGATGGCTAGTGGAGGAAAGTCAAATGACGATTTCATGTTAATGTCATGCTTAACATAAGGAGGAGCTTTGCGGCAGGCAGAACTGCTCATGTATAATATATGGGAGTATGAGATGTGCTGCTTAATGAGGCATATGCTTTTTCACTTAATCATTTGTTCAGGAAACCTGTATTGAATATCTCTGATAAAGAACATGGTCTACAGAGGAATTCAATACTGCCAAAGGTGGATCAACCTGGTGACAGAGGAAGCTCCAAGAATTAATTGACTAGAAACCACAAAAATCAATGCTTCAGAAAATCAGTGAGCAGAATAAAAACCCTGATGATATTATGTGAGGCAGAGTGGGTCCCTTAGTCCTGTACCTCCAAGCATAGTGAAAGAAAGCAACATTAAAAAGAGTCAATGTTGAACGATGTGTGTTGCATTTCAAATGGCATGACCTGCTGGAAGCTTCATGAACACTTGCTAAGTGTTCTCTTTAGGAAATTGGAAATTCTCATTGTGATCACAGGCATCTCATAAAACAGTCCATCACCTAGATTTCTCTCAGAGGTGAAATAAAGCCATTCCCACATTGCCTGTTAACAGGAATATGCCAGGAATTAAGGCTTTCTCATTGTGTCCACCTAAACTACCTTCTCAGCTGGGTATTCCTGTCTTACTTTCCAATTCCTGTTTCCTGGGAGTTAAGAGCTTTCCAGTTAGTGTATTTATAGCTAATCCATAGAATCATTGTTCACATTCTAGTAATGGTAACATCTGCAGAAATTCTTTGCCCCAGACACCAATTTTACACTCAAACATTGTATTGAAAAGTTGAGGTAGAAGAAGAACTCCCAGAGAGTAAGTTTCCTAAGCGTTGCACACATTAGGCACTTGATACAACAGGTAGGCTTTTGTCTGATGGTCTTGTGTAACTTCCAGAGTCCTAAAGACTGAATTTCAATGCATATATTTTCCTCATCAGTTTCACTCAGTAATAAAATTAGTAGCACTATTTTTGGACTGAATTTTATAAATATCTCTAGGTTCTACTTAGACAGAAATGGTCTACATTTATATGGGGTACTATACTCCATATGGTTGGAGGCAGTTTGTATAAGAGATTAAGTGTGTGATTTGGAGCCAGGTGATTCTGGCTTCATCACTTATTGGTTACATGGCTTTGGAAAAGTTAAGATTTTTTTTTCCTCTCTGTAAAATAGAGATGAAAACAACACCTACCTTTTAGAATTGTAGGATTAATTAGCTAATGTAACACATAGAAGCAGTTTAGTGTATAACCCTTGGTACATAGTAAGTGTGAGTCAAAACCAACAGCTCTTGAGTAATGTTGAGTATAATAATATCCTGGAATGAGGTTTTTAAAAGACAGATGCCCAGCCCCCTGGAGGAGAGTCTCTAATTAGGTAGTTTTGAGATGTGGCTCAGATAATCATAGTTTGAACCATTTCTCCAGGAAATTATGATGCGCTCCAGAATTTTAAAAATCACTTGATGATTATGACTTTTTGTTTTTACAACTCCCAAACTTAGCCCAGATCCAGCAAGTTTACTTTGCCTGCTTAGATGTAAAGAGAGAAAGAAAAATAATTAAATGTTCCATGTGGTAGTACTTGTTGCCATGAATCCATATTTAGCCCTTTCTTTGAAATCAAAGCTTGCGCTGGACTCTTGTTATACCCTTTAGTGTTGCTCTCCAATCTTCTCAGCCCTGACCCACTAGGAAATCTGCCCTGTCAGTGCATGGTGAATATCCACAGCAGTGACATCACAGCACCCCAGATACTACATCAAGGAATGAAACAAAGGTCAACATCAGGTTTTCAGTATCATGAAAATAAAATGGAAAATTTGACCCATTTCAAAATTTGTGGAAATATCACAGATTTACTGTTTTCTTTAAATGTTGCCATAATTTTCAGATAAGAATAATTTGTTTTAAGTAAGGGCAACTTAAGGTAATAGACCTACAGAGTTTGAGGAATTGTGTGTCCTAATTACAAATTGAGCTTGCTTCATAAATAGCTTCTGTCTTTAAAAAAGCACAATGCAGTATAACATTTTAAATAAATATTCTTATTTTTCTAGTTATATGTTCTATTCTTTAACAGTTGACATAGAGTCATGTGTATTTTTGTTTTAAAGAATATCGAGTCAACCTATAATTAATCAATATTTGTGTAGAGTTCTTGCAAGTTTTCTCTAATAAAACTTGCTTTAAGCTTTTTATTTCTATCAGTGCCTGCCTTGTCAGTGATTTGTTGACATGAGTCAGAATTTTTCTCCAGCCTAAACCAAAACAACTATTTTCTCTAATTCAGAAAAATGTGATTCATAAAACCAATATGATTACATGATGTATGTAGCTTATTTTATTACCACTGCTTTGCATCAATCTGAGAAGTGATGGTTACTGTCTCCAGCCAGGAATAAATAACAGAGAGGAGTTAGCTAAACAAGAGAACTGAGAAAAAAGTATCTCTGCTTTAGTCAGGGAGAACCTTGTCTCTGCCAAGGATACCTTCAGAGAAGCTGAAATATTCAGTAACATATTACACAATCTTAATTCTAGAAGATGTATTCTTAATACTAATTCTAAATGCTATTCAACAACATTTTTGAGCCCTTATGCTTACCAGTGAACAAAGTAGAAAAATTTTCTGCATTCGGAAGTGTTGAGTGGAGGGTTATTTATAAATAAATAAATGAGCCAGATGATGACATAAAGCATGGTAAGAGGAATAGAGGGACTTTGAGGGATGGTGAATGCTCTGATGTATGGTTGTTTTCCTTTATCAGTGTGAGACTGAGATTACATATTGGCCACTCAAAGATGCTGGACTACCACTGGGTAATGTATTAATATAAAATATAAATTGAGGCAGGGAGGTGTTTTGGATGGCAGCCAGGTTAGGGCCTTGCATCAAGATTTGCATTAGGAAATAAGCTCAGAGATGATCTGAGAAAAAGCAGGAGTGATGAGGTTTGTACAAAAATACTATCAGGCAAAATCTGCAGGAGGGGAATCAGTCCTGACCTTTTATGTTATTGGGTTGTGAAAAGTTATTTTGTGAAAACTCAAGATCTCAGCTAAAGCTTTATCAGGCTTAAACAAAGAACATATGTTCCTAATTTTAATATTTATAATGAACTAAGTAGACTTTTTGATACCAAACTTATCTATCAGTATTCAACCAAATTTTGCATTCATATACAACACTCAAATTAATAGGAAAAAATCCTCCAGTAAGCTTTTTGAGTGTATTTAGGTCTTTTCCAGTAGAGAGAACATACTGCTTTTTGGAGGTAGCAAAACTTAGTCAAGTGATGTTCCTTTCAATAAAATTTTTTTTCAATATTAAAGTTGCAAACCTACTCTTCAGTTTTCTTATATCCTTGAACCACAAAGGACACTTGACTCCAGAATCATATCAATCTGAATGGATCCAGATTCATAGACCAAATAGGTTTTTACTGATCATGATCACAAATAATTCACACTTTCTTTTTCACCATGTATACTGTGTCACTGAGGTACCCATAGAGGTTGTCTTGTCAACAGACATTCAGGTCCTTCTTGGAGAGCAAAAGATTTTCATATCACTTTTTTTTTTGCAAGTGATGCTTATATGCAGAACCAATGGACTATTTTCTACATAAAATGTCTATAATACACAATTTAAGTTGGCCTGAGGCCAGTGTAATTACTTATCTTGGTTGCATGCCTAGGTCCATTTCATGACACAGCCCAGTGTCAAATGTTCTCATTGCAAGAAGCTTTTGAATATTTCCCCCGTTTCGTTACTTCGTGTATTATCACCATGTGCCAAAGTCTATAAAGAACTTAGATAAAATTGAGATAAACTTCTATCTCTCAGACCTGCTACTGGAAAATAGCTCTTCAAGTTGATTGCTACTTTAGCCACATGGAAAGATTTCAGATCAATATTCCTGAAGGTTTATTTCAGGCAAGAGAGTGACATTAAAGAGCATGTGATCCATCTTTATTTTTCTTTATTTTGACTAATTCTTCAAGCAGGGATCATGATTTAGGGTCACATTTTAAGTTACATATCAACTTTAACATTCACTGTTCTTTTCTCCCTTTTAAATGCTAGTTCAGTACTAACTCATCTGGATCTAGCAAATGTAGATACAAAAGCAGTTGTCGGCCAGACGCAGTGGCTCGTGCCTGTAATCCCAGCACTTTGGGAGGCCAAGGCAGGTGGATCATGAGGTCAAGAGATAGAGACCATCCTGGCCAACATAGTGAAAACCCATCTCTACTAAAAATACAAAAATTAACTGGGTATGGTGGCACGCATCTGTAGTTCCAGCTACTCAGGAGGCTGAGGCAGGAGAATCACTTGAACCCAGGAGGCAGAGGTTGCAGTGAGCCAAGGTTGCACCGCTGCACTCTAGCCTGGTGACAGAGCAAGACTCTGTCTCAAAAAAAATAGCAGATGTAACAGGGTTCGCCAACTGAAATTACAAAAAAAAATTATTCTTAGGAAAGAAAATGGTCCAATCTAGTGTCATTGAGTTGAAACTTTGACTAACCTTCTGTTATCCAGAAGTTATTATGTTTTAATATTCAGCATAAATAATAAAATGTTCATTGTATTACTGTATTGATAACCACCATACTGACAAGCTAAAAAAGGGAAAACATACGATCATCTCAATAAATGTAGCAAAGGCAATCAAACAAATCTAACATCCATCACTTATATTTAAAATAAACTCTGAGAAATATTAGAAATAGAGAGAAGTTCTTCAACCTAATAAAAGACATATGTGAAAAAATTAAAACTAACTTCATATTTAACAGTGAAATACTGAGTTCTTTTCTCCTAATATTGGGAATAAGGCAAGGATGTCTCCTCTCACCACATTTATTCAACATTGTACTGAAGGTGCTACACAGTGCAATAAAGCAAGAAAAAAAAATGACATCCATATTGGAAAGACAAAAATAAACCTCTGTATTCACAGACAGCATAATTATTTCTATAAAAATGTGATAAAAATATATAAAACTACTAAAATTAGTGAGGAGTTTAACAAATTTTCAGTGTACAAGATTAATATGCAGAAATTAATTGTATTTCTAAATACTAGAAACAAACACAAAGTAACATTAGAAAAACAATACCATTTACAATGTCATCAAAAATATAGAATACTTAGGGATAAATCTTACCATAAGATAAGCAAGACTTATACACTGAAAACTTAAAACATCCCTAGAGAAATTAAAGAACACCTAAATAAATGGAGAGATATGCTTTTCACAGGTCAGAAAACTTCATATTTTTAAGGTAACTGTTCTTCCCAAATTGCTCTAGATGTTCAATATAATTCCAGTGAAAATGCCAGTAGGCATTTTATTTTTTGTGTAAATTTTTCAAGCTCTTTCTAAAGTTCATATGGAAATACAGACAACACAGAATAGCTAAAATGCATCGGAAAAAGCAAGAATGAAATTGGAGGGTAACACTACTTGATTTCAAGATTAATTTTATAGTTTCAGTTACCAAGATAGTGTGGTAGTGACATAAAAATAGAAATAGGTGATTAGAATGGAATAAACTATGGAACTAGATCCACCCATATATGAATAAACTGGTTTGGGGTTTTGTTTTTGTTATTATAACAAAAATACAAGGCAATTCTGTGGAGAACAAATGCTGCTGGAAACATTGTATATTCAACATAATTCAGTGAATAAAAAATGAATTTTGATCTATACCTCACACTATATGCACAAATTAATTCCAGAGAGATCTGAAACCTAATAAAAAACCTAAATCATATATATATATATATATTTTTCAAAAAATAAAATCTTAGACAACTTAGGTGAGGCAAATATTTCTTAGATACTTTACCAAAAATATTATGTACTAAAAAAAACTGACAACATTTAAACTTTTTACTCTGAAAGATGTTGTTCAGTGAAGGAAAACAGATGGAAAGGAAATATTGGCAAATAGTATATCTAACAGAATATTTCTATCAGAATATTTAATGAATGCTCAAAATTTAACAATTGAGACATACCATAAAATTGCTAAAGTATTTGAGTGGATATTTCACTAAAGAAAATATATGTCATCAAATAAGCACAGGGAAATATATTCAACATAATTTAGTCACTAGGGAAATATAAATTAACCCCAGTGAAATATTAATGCACACTGAATAGAGCAGCTACAATTAAAAATTGACCATAGCCGGGTGCTGTGACTCACAGCTGTAATCCCAACATTTTGGGAGTCTGAGGTAGGAGGCTCACTTGGGCCTAGGAGTTCAAGACCAGCCTGGGCAATATAGGAATAACCTGTCTCATTAAAAAACATTGATCATACCAAATATTTATAAATACATGGAGGGACCAGAACTTGATTACATTGCTGGTTGGAATGTAAAATAATATGATCACCTTAGGAGAGTTTTTTAAAAAAAAAGTTAAACATACACTTACCATATAATCCAGCCATTCTAAACCTTGGTATCTACCCAACAGAAAAGAAAGCACGTAGCTATACAAGGACTTGTGCAACTCAAAACAACCCAGATATCTATTAGCAGGTGAATAGGTAATCAAATTGTAGCATATCCATACACAGCAATACTACTCAACAATAAAAAGGAATGAAGTATTTATATATCCAGCAACATGGATGAGTCTCAGAATAACTATGCTGAGTGAAAGCCTGACTCTCCTCCTTCCCTCCCCAAAGTGCATAATGGGTTATTTATTTGTGTAAAAATATTGGAAATTCATACTAATCCACAGTGACAGTAAGATTATTGATTACTTGGGGAGGAGACAGGTACGGATATAAGGGAACTTTGGGTAGTAGTGATTATGTTTATTATCTCAATTATGGCAAATGGTACATATATATGGGTGTGTATATATGTGTAGTATATAAGCAGTATATATATATTTCATACACATATATACATATGTGTGTATATATATTTCAAAACCCATTAATCATATTGAACACTTTAAATATGTTTAGGTTATTGTATGTCAGTGTTACGTCAAATTAAGCTGTTAAAAACAGGAGCAATAGCTCTCTAGAAAATGGGAATAATTGTGAAAAAAATGCACAATGTAAAACTAATCTATAGTTTGCTACATAAAGTTTGGCCCTATTTCTGGCACACTATGATTCCAAATCCAAAAGTAGGAGCTTCCGTTTCCATTTATGTGATTCACTTGGTATCCAATCTTATCTTGTATTTTCTAATGTATGTGATCCATTGGCTCAGAATCAGAAGTCCATCCTTATAAATACTTATGAAATATACAGGATAGAAAAATGTGCTCACATATACATATGTATACCTGTACATTTTATTTATATTTATATCTATACTTATCTAAAACCCTTTACAGTTTTATAATTTGTGGAGAAAATGCCCTTCAGAGACAAATACTCAACATAAAAACAGAATTTGATTAAAATGTTACAGAATGAAGTTTCCTGGACCACTGTTAGTGGATGTGTGGTGAGCAACTCCAGAGGCACCACTGATATAACCTATGATGAAAATAGCACCTCTCACAGTTGCACATCATGATGACCGTGGTAGTTTGTTTTACTGGAAAATAAACATGATCTATTGTTGTAGCTTTCAACTTCATGAATAACCAAAGGTGATGATTCAAAGTCCCCCGTTAGTAGGGCTTTCCTATGAGGTAAAGGTAGATAACAGTAAACTCAGCAAGTGTGCTTATTGAGGTGATATTCCTGTAAAGTTTTCAACAAGACAGAGATGAGTTGCTTGTTTCAAATATAATGTAGTCAGCCTGAAACTTAGGGGTAAATCCTAACCGTGAATTTTGTGTTTAGCCTAGAGAGAAGATGGTGATTTAAGAAATCAAAAGGAGTGAGAACGAGCTGTACCTCTCTGAGATGCAGGAGAGGAGGGAAAGGGAGTAGGTCAAGTCCCCAAACATTTGTTTCTTTTCACAAGTGCCTCTTTGTACAGATTTATATTTGATGTAGAGGAATTCAGTATTTTCTTGTGTTTCTGAAGATGATAAGGACAACTTGGTTTTATTTTTGTTACAGATTCTAAAATGGTATTTGTTGCAGAGACTGATAATGAACCAGCCTTGCAAACACAATATTCAAAACAAAGTCTATTTTTAATATTTTAATAATGCAAGTAATCCATGTTCATTGCACACAAAAAATAGAAGATAAAGATAAGAGAACAAAATGACAAAAAATTCCAGAAACTAAATCCTTATGTAATTCCACTACTTGGGGATACAATTGTCAGTACTTTATAGATGTCCTTCCAGATATATTCTTTATATATACACCCAAATATAAATATATATATTTGTAAAATATATAAAGACATCAAATTTTAAATGCTCTTCTATAGCCCTTATTTTGCTCAACATGTTACTAAACTCTTATTTCAGTAAATACACATTATACCACCATTTTAATGCCTTCAATTTTCTCATTATATGAATGCATCAAAATTTTTTTAAACTAATCTCAAGGCTATATTTAAAATTTATTTATTTTTAATTTTCTTTTTTTCTTAAGGAAATTTTTTTTTCTATACGATGATGCTAGGAAAAAACTGATTTAAACATTACAGCTCTGAATGTTAAATGATGAAGCGTTTTGGAGTCATGCCTTTTGACCTGTCAATTTTACAGTCTGTTGAACACCAACTGTTTTTTAGTGGTCACTACCTGATATTTATGTGCATATTTTGGGCATCACTGTTCCAATTTCCATTGACTGACGTGTGGTGGACCCCATTCATTTCTTTCCATATCTAAATCTATAGATTGATACTAATCAGTTAAATGTATTTAAAATATAAAGGAACTCCAAGTGTTTAGACAATCAAACCAATAAAAATCAGGTCAAAGAACATCATTCTCTTCTTTTAAGCTAATGTAAAAATATCTAAGACCTTCTCTGATTGTTACATAGCATAAGGGCATGTGAGTAAATGGCTGCTAAGCCTCATTTTGGCACTAACATATGACCAGATCCATCTGTTGGAATCCCATGCCATGGTCCCATGGCAGTAAGCTATAGTTGAAAATATATTCTACTGAGAGGAAAAAGATGAAGAAAGTGATCACAAAAGTTTGTTAGCTTGAGGGGAGGTCTCTTAGCCCTTCTGGAGCTCAGATTGTTCATCTTCAAAATGGCGGTGCTAAGGAAAATAGCTCTAATTTTTCTCCAGTGCAAATATTCTATGGTTCTGTGACAGAGAACTCTGAAGTCCCATGGCCTGAGTCAGGGCAGCTGCTACAGACCCGAATACTACAGATCCTTCGCTGCCTGGTATCCGTCCCTGGCCACAGACCCTGTCCTGACCCAGGACTCAGATCTTAACTGTGTCCCTGAACACCTTCTTTGTCTTGTACTTTCTTTATTCATTTCTCAGTTATGTCCTGTTTTTTGCTTGTGTTCCATGCAGTTTTCCATGTCTCACTAGGTTAACTCAACGATTAGGGGTTTCCGTAACCCTTAGGGCTACACCACAAATATGCTGCCTGTGACCATGGCATCCAGGGCTGGCCATAAGACTAGGCTGAGTCTGTACCAATTCCATACATCTGGAAGAAAAGAAAAGCTTCAACACTTCCCTGCCTTGGATGCAGTAATTACTTGAAAGATGTTAGTACTGATACATGTATGACATGAATAAACTTGAAACCGTTCTGCTAAGACAAAGAAGCCAAACACAAAAGGCGACATATTGTATGGTTCCATTTATGTGAAATAGCCAGAATAGGAAAATCCATAGAGATAAAAGGTAGGCTAGTGATTGCCAAGGGCTGAGGGTAAGGGAAAGTAGGAATAAATGGTGATTGGTACAGGGTTTCTGTTGGGGCTGAGTACAACGTTCTGGAATTAGGGAATGGTGATGGTTGCACAACCTTATGAGTATACTAAAAACCACTGAATTGTACAGTTTAAAATGTTAGATTTTATTATATGTAAATCATATCTCAATAAAAAATAGTTAGGCCGGGCACAGTGGCTCACGCCTGTAATCCCAACACTTTGGAAGGCCAAGGTGGGTGGATTGCAGTGTCAGGAGTGTTTTAGACCAGCCTGCCTAAACCCTGTCTCTACTAAAAATATAAAAATTAGCCAAGCATGGTGGTGCGTGCTTGTAGTCCCAGCTACTCGGGAGGCTGATGCAGGAGAATTGCTTGAACCTGGGAGGCAGAGGTTTTGGTGAGCCGAGATCATACCACAGCACTCCAGCCTGGGCAAGAGAGTGACACTTCTTAAAAAAATTTTTTTACAAAAGGTTAAATAAGCAAAATATTCAGACAATCATTCATTTACACAATATGACCTGCTGAGACATTAGAGAGTATTTCAGTAACCAATTTTAGTGAGATAATGGAATCAGGTAGCTCCAGCCAAAAACACAGATTCTTTTTATCTGTGTACCTTCCAAAGCCTAAAGCATTCTTTCCCTGAAGAAGAACCTATGATGAGTACTGTAGAGATAGCAGCAACAGGGAGCTGCAGTAAATATCTATGAACTTTATTCCTTTGTTGAAAATGTAGCTCTTGCCTGAAACACTAGAAATACCTCTTGACTAAGAAGATAAGCAAGGAAGAAAAAAGATTTACCTAAATCACTGTCACCTTGGTGTGTGTCCCCTCAAAAGCTAAATGCAGTAAAAATAATGAAACATCAACAGTAACAAAAACAGGTTGGATTTCAGTGGTGAGACTTTTGTTTTCACTGCAAAATAATTGATTCAACTAGATATTTCACCATGTCTAAGCATTTTAGATTGCATGAATGCAATTTCAACATCTCGGTTAACTATGGAGCCCAACTGTCCACAGGACCCAGTGCCCCAAATATTTTGGAAGGTTTTCATTTCTTCCATTCTTCCCCAGGAAGATTTATACTCTGCCTTCTCTAAATGCTGAGAGCAAGTCCTATTTTTAAAGCCCTGCAGAGAAGATGCTTCTTCAGAGAGAGGACAAAGTTTTGCCCTTTGCAGCATCCCCAGTGGAGCTAATCAGCCAGGTATCTGATCTCCGTGGCGTCTACCTGACTCCCTTTCTCCCACAGGACTGAGCCCCTATCGGAAATAATTGTGAGCCCAATATGCCTTTAGAGGTTTGTTTTTATTTTGTTTTGATTTTTTTTTCCAACAGAGAAATTCCTTCTGCTCACTGAGTAAAGTATAGCACTAGGATATTTGTGGTGATTCCCAGAAGTCTTGGTAGCTCAGAGCCTTAGACATCACTTAAGAGAAAACCTTCTAAGTTTCTTCCTGTCATTTACTGCCTAGCAGAAAAGGCCCAGGCTCCCTCAAACCAAGAAGTCTCTGGTTGCTTTCTGTGGCATGTTGTATCAGCATATCCTGTGCCCTTTCTGTTCCACCATTGCTGTCTCTCGAGGCAGATCTTAAAAGTGTCTACCTTTGCCAAAAAAAAAACAAAACAAAACAGATAAAGTACAGGTTTGCCCAGGATAACCCAGTAAAGTAGTGATTGGCTGAGAATCTAGATCTGAAGGCTCTGTTCTACTAAGTTCATATTATTCCAATCTGATTCATGGGTTTTTTTTTTTTTTTTAATAGGAAAGATAATGTCACTGCCACAAATCATGAGGCACTTTTTCCTAAGAAATTAGCAAAAAGCAAATGCCACGTGAAGCACTTGGTGCTTTAAGGACCAGAAATTCTCTAGTAGTCTGTATATTGGGCCAAAATGGGGTTTCTTAGGCTTGAGAAACAAAACTCACTTGAAACGTGTTTGCTTTATTTTATTTATAATCTTTTATTTCGTTCAATTTCATATTATCTCAGTATTTGAGTTATTTATTTTTTCTGAATCTCTTAGCAGTTCCTTTCCTGCTCTTGGTGATGCAGAACTGGCAATTATCTTCATTGGTGGCTGTTTAGAATGTTACATGATCACAAATCAGTGCTGCCTATCTATGTAGGGCAGCCGACAGAAGTAGTAACTATCCATATTCTTTCAGGAAGGTTCTAATGCCTTCGCTGTTGTCCTCTGCCATTGAAAGGCACAAACTAGATGGAACAGGGACATTTTCACACTTGGTTCCTTTCTGTGAACAGTGTATTACTGTCCAGACACACCTCTGGTAACCAGGAACTTGGCTACTCACACAAAGAAATCTCATCAGAGACCGTACCCCATTAGGCAAATTCTAATACTAAAACCAAAACGAGATGTTATTTTGAGGCTTTTGTTTCCTTTGGTTGAATTATTTACATTTAAAAAAAAAATCTTATTGTAGCAAAAAAATAGAAAATTTACTATCCTACCCATTTTAAGTGTTGAGTTCAATAGTGTTAAGTATGTTCACATTGTTGTGAAACATATCTCCAGAAATTTTTTATATTGCAAAAATAAAACACTATGCTCATTAACTCTCCTTTTCCCCTTCTCCCAGCCCCTGATAACTACCGTTTTACTTTCTATTAATTTTACTACTTCAGATACTTCATATCATGCAATCATATTTACCTATATGTGACTCCTATATTTCACTTAGCACAGTGTCCCCAGAGTTCAACCATGTACCATGTAATGGGGTTTTCTTCCTTTTTTAAGGCTGAATAATATTCTGTTATAGTGGTATGTATATTGATACGTATGTTGGTGTGAATGTGTGTGTGTAAACACACACACACACACAC
>NW_016107643.1:0-50054 GCF_001604975.1 Cebus imitator
ACAATCTTGCATGTTCTTCATATGTACCCCAAAACCTAAAATGCAAAAAAAAAAAAGAACTGTGTGTGCCTTATTGTAAGGTGGTCCTCATGACAACTCCATAAGGCTTGTGTGTTGTGCTTGAGGATGACAAAGAAGCCAGGGTGGATGCAGGGACATAAGGGAAGAGATGGGGGTGGAAAAGCAAAGAGGTGGACAGAGGATGGGTAATGTCGGTTCTCATAGGCCACGGGAGAGTTTGCATTTGATCTAAATGTGACCAGAAGACTAAGGAAGTTTGAGTAATTGATGAATGAATGAATGAATGAATGAATGGTGTCCCAATACCTCATACAGGGCTAGAATGAGAACAGGAGCTACACATCAATTGGTTATGAAAATGAACAGGCAAAATTTTAAAATTAGGAAATTTTTACATTTTAAAAACATCTCAATTTTCAATGTGTCTTGAAAAAACAAAAGGCCTGGGGACATGGAGCCTCCATTCCAATATGGCAGCAGTCACAGAGGAGGAACCAGGCTGCCCATCACCACTGTCACCACCCAGGCTTCCCTCACTGCAGACTGCCTGACAGACACGTGAGTCTGCAGCCCCTGAATCCCCCGCCCTAACTTGGAGAAGCAGCGTGGGGTGGGAGGGGCACACTTAGTGAGAAAGGAGAGGTGGGACCTCAAATTCCTTCCTGACCCAGAAGCAGGATCACCAAGTGGTCAGCAACGTGGGCTCAGGTCCCAGCCCACCACTTACCACCACTTTAGGAAAGTGACTTAGCTTTGCTGTGCCTCAGTTTTCTCTATAAAATGGGGCTAATAATAATGCTTCAGAGGGTGGGCAAAGGATTAAATAAATGATCATATTTGAAGCACCTGGCATGTGCTTGAAGCACCTGGCACACAGTAGGTGCTTTACAGGGTGGAGTATGAAGGCTCCAGTCTGGTTTTACTTGAACTGTAGTAGATAGGACAAGAAGAGGACAGAAAGGTGAGATCATAAAGAGCTTGGCACACTGCAGAAATGAAAAATCTTGCTGCATGAATTCACTGCATGTACGGAGGGCCTGCTGGGTGTCGGCCTGAGCTGAGTGCCCTTCGCCCCTGGTCTTGTCAACCCACCAACAGCCACCAATTCTCAGGAGCCTACTGGGTGCCAGGCTGTGCATTACTGCTTTGTACATATTAGTTCCAATCCTCACAGCAACCCCAGAGGTGCATGTTTTTTTTTATACCCATTTGACAGAGGGCCAGACCAAGGCTGGGAAAGGGGAACTTGCTTCTCCAAGTTCACCTGGACTCATGAACAGGGGAGTTGGGCACCTGTCCAGTTCCCTCTGGGATAAAAGGGGACCCTAATAGAGACACACTGGCCCTCACATTTTCCTGGGAGATCCTATTTCCTTCCTTTTATAGGATAAATACATTACTGAACAATGTCAGATGGGCCCCAGGGGGAAGCATTTCGACCTTTCTGATGGGGATTTGCCAAGGCATGGAGCTGGGAAGTCATACATAAGAGAGAGCCCTGCCTGCCTATCATGTCTGATTAGGGATGGGCTGAGGAGGAAAGGAACTTTGCCGATCATCGGGGTGAGGGGTGGGAAGCAAGCCCCCACTGGTAAGCGGGAGGCGTGATGTGGGCATCTGACCCTGATGGAGGACGGTATGGTCCTCTTTCACAGACTTGGCTGAGGACCAAGAAACCACACCAAGAAAAGTCCTTTGTACTTGGCAGTTTGGGAAGCTTTTTCTCAGCCTCTACCTCAGGTGCTTTGTAACAGCCAAGTAGGGGAAAGAGGGGCTGATGGGGCAGTGGGGTGATTCTCCCCGAACGGCGGGGGTTGTTTCAGACTCACCAGCCTCCCTAATTGCATGAGCCAGTTCCTTACGTAAATCTCTTTCTGTGGATAGGCACACCTCATCGGTTCCGCTTCCCTGGAGAACCTGGCTAACGCGACATCCATGCCCCTTTGTTTGCGCCTATATCTGTGGTTGTTTTCATGCTGCAAAAGCCGAGTTAATTGTTGAAACAGGGTCTGTAGGGCCCAAAAAGCTCAAAGTATTTCCTCTCTGGTCCTTTACGGACAAGGTTTGCTGACCCTACTTTCACTGGTTTTATAAACATTTTATGATTCTAATAGTTTTTAAGCTAATTTTCTTGAGTCCTCAGGCACATGAACATATTATCAGATAATAAAGCATTTTTTATGCCTTGCTAGTGGATGGATCTCTTACCAGGTCAGGTGGGTTTCCCAGGGGAAGAGGCAGGAAGCAACTGGCCTCATTCTTCAGCCCTGAGCCCTTTCTAGTTGCCTGGGCTGCTCTCCCAGCAAATGCTGAGAGGACGTGGGGAGCCTTGCCTTGGGTTTTTCCTTTTCCTTGAGAGGGAGAGACACGGTTGTGCAGTCAGATGGTGCCACCTCCTCCTCCAGCCTCAGTCTTGTCATCTGTGAATGGGGTGTATCATCTCCCTGCACTGACAAAGCATCGCTTAAAGGGTCAGCACAAAGTAGACCCTCTTGTCACCCAGGGCCCAGAGTTCCTTGAAAGGGAATGATCTTTTTACTCTCTTAGCACCTCGATGATATTTCTATATTATAGACATCTGAGGACTCAGAGGAGCCACAAGCGTTTTTATTTAAAAAGCCAGCACGGAATAATAATGGCTTGATTTAACATCGCAATTATCTCTCTGAGCACTTTAGCGCATATGATTATCCCTATTTGATGGAAGAGGAAATGGGAAAAGGTAGAAATGAAGTCACTTGTTTAAGGTCACATCATGAGTCAGGAGGGAAATGGAGACAGAACTCCAGCCGCCCACACCCGAACCACGACTCCCACTAAAGAGATGGCATTGTTTCAATGACCCTGCAATGACAGCCATCCTAACAGCCAGCAAGGACTGAGCTGCTGCTCTGCACCAAGCCCTGTGCCCTCCAGATGCTTCCCCTGGACCCCACGGGACAGGGGCAATTATGACAGGCTTGGGATCCAGATGGGAAGGTGAGGATCAAGTGATGAAGCGCCCCCTGTGGTCACGGCGGATGGCAGAGTTGGAACCCTGAGTCCGTCTCATTCCCCATTTAGGGTGTATCTCTGAGAAGGAACAAGCTCTTTGCTCTCCACTTTATCTCAATTATTTCATTTTTGCCTTGAGGAGAATCCAGTGGGCCAGGAACTATCAGTCCCATTTTCCAGATAAGGAAAACGTAGGCTCAGAGAGTCTAAAAGACTGCATCAAGACCAAGAAGCAAGTAAACAACAGAACAAGACTGCAAAGTCAGTCTGCTGACTCCACTCCACAAACCATCCTGAGGCCTAAATATGTGTCAAGTGTCTTTCAGATAACCTCCCAAACTCTCATATTCCTGACATTGAAACCGTTTCGGGAACTTTTATCCCACACTCAAAAATCTAAAGTTCATCCCTGTAGGCCTCCGGGAGGTTGGCAAAGGGAGCCCCCGAACCCGGAAAAGCGGTGCCCCTTGTTAGCTGCTTGCGTCATAACAAAAGACCAATGATCAATGGATGGGGAGGAGGCTCGGGTTCTGAACAGAAAGTAAACCCACCCGTGAGCCTGGCGAAGATCAAAGTACAGGATTGGATGAGGGTCCCGTTTGGTGGTTGGCTGCATTTGCGGTGCAGAGACCAGAGGGAAAGACGGCCTTGCAGGCAATGGTCATGGTGGGATCATTCACTGCATATTTAAAAGAACGTTTTTCAAGAGCAAGGTTTGGCTGGAACCACCACCCTTTTTGTTATCTGGTGCAATTAAGGGATGGGGAGAAAGGCAAAAAGAGGGCGAACCAGAGAGATATGGAGATGAAGAGAAACAGAGAGAGACGTAAAAAGAGAGAGTTAGAGACATGGACACAGAGAGAAAGAGACAGGCCCAAAAGAATGGCAGAGGTGAACCTGCACACACAGAAAAAGAGACCAGACAGGTAGAGGCCCATGTGGGAAAAGAAAAACAAGGTGAGACATAGAGATGGGGAGAGGACAAATGGAATAGAAGGGGAGGGGGTGAGGAGGAGGAAGAGGAGGGGAAGAAGAGGGAAAGAAGAGAAGGGAAGTGAACATAACAAGAGAGAGAAGCAGGGAGGGAAAGTAGATTTTGATTCAGGACACCGACCTGCTGTGTGAATCACGGACACCAGTTCTCTCCTCTGCTGCTCTGAGTCTGCCCTTTGTTCCTAGGGACCAGCGGGTGAGAGACCCTGCCACATAATAACTGCTCAGTAAACCGTTGTCAAGTTAAATCAAATTGTCCAGGAGGAATAGGACAGGGACCAAATGGCAGTTCAAGCCAATGCATCAACAAATTGCCTCAGTGCATATGTCTGCAGCTTGTGGCCAGCCGCTCTGGCCAGCGGGATGACCTGGATGGACTCTGGGAGGTGCCCCCTGAGCCACTGTGCTCCTGCCAGGAACATCAGTCTGGATCCAGGCTGGAGAGATTGATGAGGCTGCGCTTCAAAGCACTAACAGACCCCTCTCCATATCGAGGGTCTGATCCTGGGCACACGTGGGTGTCTCCAGCTGATGTTAGCCAGAGTGGCTAGCTCTGTCTCAGAGAAACAGGTTTATCACTTCGTCAGAGCCACCAAGATGAGCTGAGATGAGTGAATATGGTGAGAGAAATCAGCTGTGTAACCACACTTTCTCAGGCATGCGTTGAAATTGAACCAGTAACTATTGATCTCTCTTACAATGATGGAAGAGATCTAATAAATACAACAACTATACAAGAATGACCCAAGGAGGTGGGCAGTGGGAAAGGGAATTAGGGAGTATCGATCAAAGACAGACTTCATGATCCCGACGTAGCAGATGAAGAAATAAAGAGTATTCTGTTGGGATGGGGAGGGGAAAGGAACGCCAGCCCCACAAATGAAAATATTAGACATTAGATCATATTTCCTGGACACAGGACACAGCACGATGGAGTGGGATGATCAGCGTTATTATAATAGATGGAGGGAAATGTCTACCCTCACCACTCTGGAATGGTGAAAATCTGAGCAGTCATACCAGCATTTATTGAGCACCTACTGAATGCCAGGCATATTGCTGTATACCATTGGAGGCTTGCAATAACCTTAGGAGGTGAATATTACCACTATTTGCATCATACAGGTAAGAAAAGTAAGACTCAGAGAAGGACAGCTACTGTTCCAAAGTCACACAGTAAGTGAGTGGTGGGATCTGGGATTTCAGTCCAGCACTGTCTCAGGTGTTGTGAGACACATGTGTAGATGACAGATGGAAAATTCCTGGTCCTCGGAGTTACTTCAAGAAACTCTAACTCCTTCCACGTGTTTTAAGATCGCAAATTTCTCAGCCCCAGAGCCGATCCCTTTGCCTGCTCCCTTAAAGTGTGCTGCCTTCTGCCACATAGCCTCAAGAACCAGTGCGGCATCCCACTTCCAGCTGCCAACGGAGACACAGGGTTTGCCTGCCACCCATCACACCTCTAACGCAGCTGGGGCAAAGCAGTGGGCTTGAGATCCCGTCAGTGAATGCAAACCACCCCCAGGCAGCATAACTCACCGGGTTGGGCTGCTGCAACAGCACCCCCACGCAGATCTCAACGCCTGGAGATAAATGACCTGCAAAAATAGAACAAAGGCAAGGTGTGGTGGGACTGGGGGGAGAAGATGAGGGAAAAAGAGAAGGAAGGTGCCACAGTGGGGTGGGAGTGAGGCCCAGGGAGAGAAAGAACGGAAGAGGATCCACATTCTGCAGTGCTTTGCAACGGATCTCGACTGGGATGCCTGTCAAATTCAAAAGGCAAGCCTTGCATATCTCAGCAACCCTTGGAAGAAAGATGATAATGAAGACTTTTGGTCTGTGGGAGGGGAGTTGAAATCAGATCCAATAATCGAAAGAGCTTGTTTCCCCCGGGAAGCCTGGAGACTTAATTAAGTAATGTTTGTAGAGCTTTGGAGGGATTCTTGATAAAAGATACCCACGAAAAAGTAAGCGTTGCAGAATTTACTCTTCAACCTTGGAGTAGTCAGCAGGCTTTTTTTTCCCCCCTGAAACTCATCAGCTTTTAGCTAGAATCAAACTTTGAGATTTGGTACTTTTCTGAATGTGGGTCTCGGGACCAGTGAGCAAATGGCTTTCCCTTTGAGCTTCCTCCTGGCCTTAGAGTCCTCTGGCTGTAATTAATAGGAGAGCAACAAGTCCTTTCCAAGAAAAATCGACACAATAACGCCTCCTAAGCCTGGGTCTCCAGGGTTGTTGTCACTCCCTTTTCCCATTCCCTCCCAACAAAACAACACCAAACTTCATCCTGTGTCAAATTCCACTGAAAGAAGCCACTCAAACCAGCGCCCTGTCAGCAATTAAACACAATCCGAAAAGAATGAAAAGGCTGAACCTGGCTGCACATTGATGTACATGTTATGTGATAAATGCCAGAGCCTTGGCTCTCATTAGTGTCCCCAAGCCCTTGTTCTCTAAGTCCAGTGAGACTCATTGACCTTTAAAACCACCCTGATTAGAAACCTCTCACTTCTCCCGCCCAGGGTGTCCCATTCTCCCCGGACCTGGGAATGGCATGGGAAATGCTGTGCGGGAGGCTGCACAGGGGAGGAGACCCTGGAGCCAAAGCCAAAGAGTGGTCCTCTTGGGAGAGAGCTTACCACCTGTTTAAGCCAGGACTGTGCAGAAAGGGAGATTCCAAAGAGCGGTCAGTCTCTCACTGCTCTGGCTTTTGTGAACTAGCCTCCTAACTGTAACTACCTTTGCTATATCATCAGACCCAAACCTAAAATCCCCAGCCCGAGCTCCCACCACCTCTAGGTCCAGAGGACCAGGAACAAGCAAATAAAACCAAGACAGAGAATTCCAGGGCCCCTTCTGAGGATATTACCTGTGCTCTGCTTTGTCCCTGGGCAGCTTCTGGCTGAGCAGGTCGGAGGTGGCAGGTGGCGGGTCCAAGGCTCAGGGGCCTCCCTGACTCCGGCTCGGGAGGAGGTGCTAAAGAGGTGGCTGTGAGCACCACGAAAGCCCCTTCGAATGGCAGTTCTGGTGCCTCTTCCCCCCTTTTATGGACGAGAGCCTCCCCTGTCGCTCAGCCCTTGCTGAGCACAGGCTGCTGGGAGCCAATGGGGAAGTGGCTGAGTGCAGTCAGAGCTCAGACCCCCAGGCCCTTCAACTCGAACTCCCTGGGCCCGACACAATAGGCTTCTCTTTGTGACAGGGATGTGGAGGAGGAAGGCAGCCTTGTTGGGGAGGGGGGCGGATTCTGGGTGTAGTGCTGGTTGTCACTTGAAATCCGGCCACTTCATTTTCTGATGCGTTTCCAGAAGAGTGTCACAGGAAAAAGGAGACAGGGAAGGAGAGACGGAAGAGTTAGAGAAAGAAAGACACAGAAAGAATGAGAGAGAGTCAGAGAGAAAAACAGATAGAATCAGAAATGGAGAAAGGCAATGTCAGACCTAGGGAGCGATACAAAGGAGGGGAGAAAGAGAAAGAAAAACAAAGAGACAGAGAGAGTGGCAGAGACAGGGAGACAGGTAGAAACACAGGGAGAGAGGCGCAGAGCAAGAGAGAAGGAAACTAACCAGGGAGACGGTCAGACTCAAAATGCCTGATCCGCAGAGGGACAGACGCGGAGACAGACAGAGACTGAGAGAGTCTTCTGATCATGGGAGAGCAGAGGGAGATGGCAGTGCAATCGGCAGGCACGTGCGCGGCCCAGTGTTGTGTGCCGTGGCAACTCTGTGTTGGCTGGTGCACACGTGTGCTGGAATCTTTTTTGTGTGTACATTTGCCTGCAAACAGCATTCGGCTCTGGTACATGCCTGAGCTGGTGCCAGGCACACGAGCCCTGGCAGAAGCACAGCTCTTCCCCGACAGCCAGGAACTGCAGTTTAGTTTTCTCTGGCGGCAACACAAAATGAATAGCATGAGAAACCCCCCAAAATATGGGCTGCGGTGTGCCTCAGCACACGCTCTGGGTGAGGGACACCCCCACCTCGATGTACCCGTGGCCTGGGCCAGTGGCAGCTAGAAGTTTGCGCTCTTCATTACTACAAATACCTCCCAGAACATGGGGTCTCTGAGTTCGGAAGAGAATGTGCTTCTCTTCTCAGTCAACAGCAGACAGTTTGTGGTGGGAGGCACAACTATTTCGGAAGTCTGGCAGGGCCGCCTGTTTTGTGGGCCCCTGGCTGCACCAGGCACTTAGCTGGAGCTGTCAGATCTAATCCTCATGACCTGGCCAGGATGTTAATATTTTCCCCATCTTGCAGATGAGAAAACAGAGGTTTGAGTGCTGAGAAACTGGCCTAAAGACACAGCAAGTAAGTCATCCAGCTAGAATCCACAGTCAGGTTGATCTGTCCTCCAAGTTTCTGCCCCCTCCCTCACCTCTCCCCAGGCTTGAACCTGCCCACACTGAGGGGTGGGGGCCAGTTTCCTTCTCTGGGACTCAGCCTCTTCATACACAGGCTGTGCTTAACAACATTTAAGATGTGAGTTTGAGTTTCAGGTCTGCCACTCACTGTCGGAGAGACCTTGGACAAGCCACCAACTTCAGCCTCCAACTGCTCATCTGTACAATGGGGACAACAGTATCATGGGGCTCTTGGGCTCTTGTGAGGGCGAAAGGAGGAGGTGTCGATAGCACTTAATGCAGCCGGCATGAGCAGGTGCTCTGCTCCCATCATTCCTGATAAGCCACATGGCTCCAGCTCTGATGCAGCAGGTTCTCCCGGGCAGCCTCCTCTCCCTGCGCCTGGCTCACTACATGCTCACGTGAGGAAAGGCAGAAGGGCTTTTGCCAAGCACCTACTACGTCTCAGACATTTCCACGTTCCATCGCATCCTCACAAGAAAACCCGTGGCGTGGATCTCACAATGCGTCCTCAGATGGAGAAGGTCATGGAAGTTCAGAGAGGCCCCAGCCACCCAGGGAGGGAGAAGGAACTGAGACCCATCCCTCAGGCCCTGAAGTCACAGACCCCCCAACACACTCCCCTCTGGATCCACAGTCTCGTTTCCTTCTCCTTTCTGTCTTATCTTCCCGAGGCGGCACAGGGAGTCTAACTGGAAGGTGCAAACAACTCTGGGTTATGCGGAAACCCCTACACAGCGTGTGACAGCCACAGTGCAGGGCCAGCGGGTGCTTGGCCACATTTCAGGCTAGCTTTCCACCTGGCAGCCAGACGACTTGGGTGGAGTCTACTCATTGCCACTCTGGGAATCTGGGATCCCAAGAGTGAGCGTCGTCTTCATCCCCAAGCCCAAAGCCTCACTCCAGCCGCTCTCCATCCCCATTTTTCATTTCCTCCTCCTCCTCCTCCCAACATCCGCCTCTATAAGCTCTTGGTAATAACCTTTGAATAGACAGTACAATGGCTCCTGTAGCTGGAAGTCAGCAGGCACTAGAAGAGCAGAGGAGCAGGGGCCTCTCCTGTTACTCACTAGAGAGAAGTCAGGGTGGTAAGAGTAGAGACACTCATGGATAATCCCCATTAAGCCACTGATGTTTAATATCCTTCACCCCCTGAGTCTACTGTCACCTCAAGAGCAAACAGTTCCTGCCTTTGCTTTTCCTCTCCTTCTGCAGTGTCCTTTACACACGCACACATAGGAGGAGGCCAGGAGCAGCCTTCCCCATCAGTACTGGAGAACCTTGCCCTAAAGCCACCCTCTTCTGGGCTCGGTGATGTACCAGTCATGGTGCAGCCCTGTGGGCAGCAGCCCAGAGGGTGGGTACCATGGCTCAGCCAGGCTCACTTGGGCTTAGATCCCGATGCCACCACTTCCTCACTGCGTGACTACTATGGATACTTCGCCTGAGTGCCTGAGTCATCTTCTGAAGAGAGGAGGATGCTGCTAGCTTTTATACAGATGTCAACGCTCATTCCAAAGCTTTAGCATGCTCCCTTCCCTGCACGTCCTCCACATGACGAGTCTCTACTGCAGATCTCGAGGTGGGCAAAAGGCAAATAATAAAGAGAAGGAAATATTTAAAACAACCAGCCCTCAAATCATTCCGTCAGGTAGGATTCAGGAAGCACAGGGTCAAAGATGGAAAAGTTAAGAAACAAAGCCAGCATTTCTGAAGGGCTGTCTGCTACCAGGCCCCACTGTAAACCCTGGACACCAACCGACACCTGATTCTCTCCACCATTCTGCCATTAGATGCAATTCCTGCCCCCACCTTACAGAGAAGGAAACAGAGGCTGGGAGAAGTTACGTCACTTGCACAAAGCCGTGCAACTAGAAGGTGGCAGAGCACAGCCTGATCCCAGGGCTGTCCGACTCCAGGCTTGCATCCCAGCCATGAGCTGCGCGCTCCTGGGCTTCCCTCCCGGCTGTGCGTCATGCACGGAGCTCTGTGTGCGTTCTCTATTCACCTGTCAGCCTTGAAAAGCGGTGGCAGGTGGCATGGATCACTCAGGAGGACTTCAGTGGGACTAAGTTCTGGTCCTCTGGTCAGTTTCAAGTCTCCTGAATCACTTTTCATGCTGCAATGTGTCCACCGTGAATGGCCACACTGGGGCTGGGTAGGCGAGTGTGTGAGAGATCCCCACCGCCCGAGCCATCGCGTCTGTGCCCCGCTGCTGCACTCTCTCTCTGTCTCATATTCTTTTTTTTTTTTTTGAGATGGAGTCTCACTCTGTCACCCGGGCTGGAGGGCAGTGACACAATCTTAGCTCACTGCAACCTCTGCCTCCTGGGTTCACAGGATTCTCCTGCCTGCCTCAGCCTCCCAAGTAGCTGGGATTACAGGCATCTTCCACCACACCCGCTAATTCTTTGTATTTTTAGTAGAGATGGAGTTTCATTATGCTGGCCAGATTGGTCTCGAACTCCTGACCTTGTGATCCGCCTGCCTCAGCCTCCCAAAGTGCTGGGAATACAGGTGTGAGCCACCACTCCTGGCCTCTTATTCTTTTATATTGAAACATCCCAATGTGCCATTCTCTGTGCTAAGCCCTTAGGCTTAATATGCAATACACAACTTTGCCCTCTTTGTCCTCATAATCCAGGTTGAAGGGCAGATATAAGGAACAGCCACTCGCCGCAGTGTGTCAAGTACAGACTAGGATACCTGGAATACTGTGGGAACAGAAAGGGGCTCCCAAACCAGCCTGCTGAGGAGGTGGGAGAGGGCTTCCTGGAGAAAGTGAGAGTGAAGCTGAGGACTCAGACACAGGTGAGAGAGGGCAGGAAAGGGCATTTCGGGCAGAGGGAACAACTTAGGCAATGTCTCAGAAGGAAGAAGAGTTGAGTGGGATGGTGGGGGTCACTCTTGACCCCTCTTTCTCTTGCGCTGACACCGCCTCAGCATGTCTTCATTGCTTCTGGCTCTATTGCCTGGGCTAGGATTACAAGTGTGATCACCATGCCCAGCCCATACCAGCATTATTCACAATCAGCAAAAGTTAAAAACAATCTGAGTGTCCATCAACAGAAAAATAGATAAACAACATGTGGCAGATGCACAGACAACATATTAGAATTTAGTTATCAAAAGGAAGAAAGTTCAGATGTCCGCCGCAGCCTGGGCAAACCTTGACAACATGACGCTAAGTGAAATAAACCAGATGCAGAAGGACAAATACTGTACGATTCCACTTCTATGAGGCACCAAGAACAGGAAAATTCATAGAGAGAAAAAGCAGAGTAAAGTTTGCCGGGAGTTGGGTGGAGGGGGACGTGGGGAGTTACTGCTTAAATGACACAGAGTTTCTGTTTGGGTGATGAGAATGCTCCAGTAGTAGATAGTGGTAATGGCTGCAACAGCATTATGAATCCACTGAACTTCCGTTCCCAATGGGCAAAACTTTGCCTTCTCTCCTATTTTGCCTCAGCTGGCAGCACAACTTCTACACTCTGGGCTGATAGTTATTGTCTGTCTACTTGGTGCCCATCACTCTGTTAATTCATCTTTATGTATTATCTCATTTAATCTTCACAGCAAACTAACAAGGTGGGTGCTATTTTTGCCCTCGTCTGCCAGAGGAAGAAACTGAACTCAGACGCAGTCACTTGCCTGAGGTCACACAGCTCATAAATGGAATAGACCCCAAGTTCCTCTGACTGCAAAGCCCATGCTTTGCATGACTACCTCACAGAGGCAAGCTGAAACCCAAAAGCAGCAAATACATACATGCTATTATCCACTGAGAGTGACCCTGTGCCAGGCAAAATGCTAAGAAGCGGGATATATAATCTTTAGTAACCCCTCAGTAGCCCAGTTAGGCAGGCACTGTAGTTCTACTTTGCAGATGAAGAAACTGAGACACTAAGAGGTGAAATGACTTCCCAAGTAGCATAGCAGAACAGGGACAGAGTCAGGACTCACATCAAGATCTGTATAGCCCCTTTCTGCTTTGTCACATCCACCCATGATGCTCCCCTGTCCTTTCCAGCCTTCTGGGACCAAGACCTAAACAAGAATCCAAACAACACATGGCAAGGAGGGACACCTGTTTACTGAGCACCTACTATGTTCTGGGTCACATTTATGTCTACGTGTCTGGAACATGCACTTGACCTCTGCTGCCAGTCGAACAAGAGGTCAGTGGCAGGATTGGATGCCTGGTTTCAACTTCTCTGGGTAATGATGTGAAATGTTTTTAGCCCTCTGCCAAAAAAAGGGAAAAACTTTACAACTCAAATCACTAAAATCTAATCACAGCCTCCATGCATCAAGTCCTTGCTAGGTGCCAGGCACATCTCCTAAACTATCTCATTTAACCCTCACAACAAGTCCAGGCAGTAAATATCATTAGCTTCACTTTGCAGATGAGGAAGCTAAGCTGAGGGCTCAGTCACCTGTCTGAGGTTGCACAGTCAGGATGTGGTAGAGCTGGGATATTAGCCCTGGTCTGTCTGCCTCAAAAGCCAGGGCTCTTTTCACTCATCAAGCTACCTCTCAAAAGCCACCAGTTCCTAATTCCTCAGCAGCAGCCTGGGCATCAGCAAGAGGATAGACCTGCCCAGAGATCCTGGGTATTTGATCTGAAATGAGACCTTTCATCTAAGAGCTGCTCCTCATCATCCTATGAGCCCCATAAGATATATCACTCCTAATAATAGCTCTTTATGCCAGGTGAGTTTCTTTTTGCCAGAGGGGGAGATTAAATGGCTTCTCAGTCATAAATCTTACAGATTCTCCTAAATCCTATTGAACTGACAAATTGTGGCCTTTTCTGTATTCATTCCACAAAACACCTGGAGTATGTACTATACGCCAGGTTCTCTGCTAAACACTCAGCTGCATGGCTGAGATGACCCAGCTCCTGCCCTCTGGGGATCACAGGCTGGCAGGGATGACAGCAAGTAAACAGTACTTCCAGTAATTTCAGCACCACCTGGACAGGGCTGAGCTAGAGGTGTGGATATATAGGAGAAGTATCCAAGCCAGTCTGGTCAATATGGGAAGTCATCTTGGAGCTGGAGACCACGGCTAGGTTTTGAAGGCTGAGTAGGAGTGATCCATGGTGATCAGAAAGGGTTCTGTGCAGCCGAAATAAATCATCAAGGCTTTTTAAAGCAAAACTTGATTTAATATAGGGGATAAGGAACTTTACAAGGTGCTAGGGGAGGGAAGGTTCTGGAGGAGTAGACAGGGCCTCTGGAAATGACTCCCAGAGCACTACCTGACCAACCAGCCATGCAATCAGAAAGTCAGGCAAACAGGAGGCCACCCCTGCAAATAGTGAGTTCAAGAACTTACTGTCCCACTTGGGTCCAGGGATCTGGAAGCTGGGACTGGGGAGCCACCAGGACGTTATCACAATTGCCTCTCAAAACCCATGGTGGTGGCCACCAGACTCTGAGATGCTGCTGCAAAAACCCCCATGCCGCCACGATGGCTCCTGCTGGAAGAAAGAGCCACAGCAGCAGAGAGACGGCCTCTGTTTTAACTCGAGTCAAAATCTCACACATTCTAGATAATTGGCAGAACGTAATTGACATCGAGAACTTTAGCTGCAAGGGAGGCTGCAGAAAATAGTTTTCAACTTCCATCTCTGCAGTACAGGAAAGGCACTAAGGAGAAGAGAGAGAGTGGATGGGAATGGGGGCTGAGGCCCAAGCTGGTGTATCCCCCGCAACTGGGAAGGAAAGGAGTGTGTGCCTTAGGCCAGGTGGACACATATCTTGAATTTCCTCTTCTGTCTCCACACAGAGGCCCCTTTCCAGGTCAACACTCCCAAGGTGGTATAGGGACCACCCACAAAGACCCCTTCCCTGTGGCCCAGTCAGAGTGGAGACCAGTGAATCCGGATTCCTACTTTAGTGATGAGGAAGTGGAGGTTCAGAGGGAAGACTATTGTCCTAAGACCACACAACTCCATGGACCAGCGGGGCCTAGACCCTCGTTCTACCCTCGTGTTGTGTCTGCTCTGCCATCTTCTTCATGTTCCAGGGCTGGGGCCTGGCTGGAGCTGGGGGTGCTGGCTGGTGTAGGTGAAGAATTGCAGTCTGGAGAGGGAAGAAAACGGCCTCTAGCATCACTGATGCCTGAGTTCTCCTCCAGACTCCACTCCTGCTAACAATGTGACCCTGGGCAAGTTACTCAACCTCTCTGAGCTCCAGTTGCCTCCTCAGTGAAATGCACATAGTGAGAAGCACAGAGTTGTCATGAGAATGGCAGATACTAAATATAATGAAGCATACAGTAGGTAGTCTCAAAATGGGAGCTGCTATGACTGGTTCCACAATACTATTATTAATTATAAACGGCTATTACCATTAATAGCAGCTGACACTTAGGAAAACTTTTTAAAGGTTTTATATGTGGTTTAGCCTCACTGCTTTTTCTTCTCCTACCTCGTTAGCACCATCAAAAGACCTGCACTGTAGCTGCTTCCATTATCCATAGCCTACCTGCATTTGACAATTTCTAACTAAAGATCTAGGATTCCTCCCCGCATAGAGATTTTCACCCAGATACCCACAAGTACCCACAGACCAAAATACATAGATTCACACCAAACAGACATTCATATACACACCTGGTTATGAACAGATACACACAAGCATGGTCAAATACACAGACCCTCACTAGTACTCAGATTCACACACAAATTTATAGAAGCACAACCTCACCCAAATACACACAGACACATACATGCACACAGAAACAACAGCAGCGCACATGCAAACACACCCTTGAACACGCACACTCCACGCTCTCCCAGTTTTGTGACACATTCAGGAATATTAAAAGTTGCGGGGAATGGAAGTAGCTGGGAGCCTTGCTCCTGAGTTCTCTTTAAACTGGTCAGTGTCAACTCAGGACTCCTTGCAGCCCTTGCTGAAGGGCCTTTATCAGTCTAAAGCTGGGCCTTCAGCCTGGGTCCCATCTTGGATAAGATCGCTAATTTTCTATTATAGCTTCCCTCTCTTGCTCTGAGTCATCTTTACAAGTCCCTGAAATAATGGCATTTAAGGAGGGAGCTTTCTCAACACCCCAAATCCCTACAGAAAGGTTCAGCTTCCTTGGTAAAGCATTTACTTGCTGGTAGAGGGTGCATGGAGTGGCATGGTTTTCACATTTGAGAAAGGTAAGTGGGAGAGAATATCAGACAACTGCACAGTGCAGATCATCATTTAAATAAAATCCCCATGGGGCTCGCCGGCAGCATTAAAATTGCTCTGTGCCTCTGTGGGGGTGTCACAGAACAGCCTCTCTCCTCTATTCTGCTTTACCATAGAAAGAGGCAGTGTGGTGCAGTGGAAATATCCTAGGGCTTAATCCTAGGATTCAAGTCTGATCCACTATTTCTGGGCTGTGTATAAGTAGGCAAGTCACTTGCCTCTCTGAGTAATGATGTTTTCATCAGTAGAATTCACAAATTAAGAACAATGAAGGGCTCCAGGGCCAGACTACTCGGCTCGATCCTGGACTAGCTCTGTGATCTTTGGCGAGTTGCTTAATCTCTCTGGGCTTCAATTTTCCTATCAGTGAAATGGAGTAATAACTTCACTTTCCTCATAAGGTTGTTGCAAGTATGAAATTAATATATGTAAGTGTTTAGAACAGTGCCTACTACATATGCAATGATCAATAAATGATAGCGGGTGCAGCAGTAACTGTCATTTTGTATTTCTCGTATTCCAGGCATCCTGCTTTGTCCTCCTCAAGACCTATAGGATCTCATCTTCGTGTCCCCTAATGTCTAATCTGCTCCACTCACACAGGCGCCCTTGCTGGTCCTTGAATATGCCATCTTGTTCCCATTTCAGGGTGTTTGCTCTTGTTGTTGCTCCTACCTGGAATGCTGCCCTCCCCTGATATTTGCATGTCTTATTCTCTCAATTCATTCACATCTATGCTCAGATGATCCCTCCTCAAAGAGGCCTCCCATGATCACCTTATCTAAAAGAGCACTCTCTATCATCATCTATCCTCTTGCTTGGAATTATGCTACACCTTTGAGTACTTGTTTATTCTTTGTCTTATCCACTGGAATACAGGTTTCAGGAAGCCAGAAACCTTGTCTTTCTTGTACTTGACTGTATATCTGTAGCTCCTATAATAGTTCCAGGCCTTGGAAGGCACTCGATAAATAATTATAGAATGCATGAATAAGTAAAAATATTATCACATTAAATATGGGTCAAAATGAAACACTCACCCAGCTTCCACTTGTTAATCCCAGACCGACCTCTCTTGAGCTACTATATACCATATATATGACTCTACCATATACATCTGAGTCAGAACTTCCGCAGCCAGTTCTGACTCAGAGCTGCCTACGTTCTTTGGTGACAGGCATGGATGAAATCAGCTGCTGAAGGCATTGATGACTGCTGCCTTTTCCTTGCTCAGGAAGAGTCTGAAGAAAGGGGCCACCACTTTTTCAGAACACTTTAACACAGGGTTTTATGGGGCTAAGGACTCCCAGTACCTCCCCCATTATCAAGAGTACCATCCTGCATGGTTATTAACACCTATCTGCCCAGTGCTTCCAGCTAGCAAGAAATGCAAAATGAGGACATCTGGAAAAAGAAATATCAGCTTTGGATTCCAAGAGATGGCAAAATGAAGATGTCACTAATAGTAAGTGGAAAAGCTGGCTCATTCTTCCTCTCTCTATTCACTTCCCCTGGGCTCCATTTTCTGCCTCAGCACCTGCGCCGCCTGATGCCCAGCAGCAGGAATTTGCTTTTCAGCACCACGGACAGCGATTGGCTGGCAGCCGGGGAGGCGAGGAAGCCAGAACGTGGGGCATTCATGCAACCAAACAAATATTTACTGAGCACATCCTGGGGCCAGGCATACTGAAGAATACAGAGATTTATGTGGTCTTGACCTTTAAATAACTTAATCTCTTCGAGTCATCAATATTCCTAAACTAATACAGCTGGGGCAAGGCCCCAAGCCTGATATTTGGAAAGTGCGGAAAATCAAAGGGAAAATGCTTCCCTTCTCACCAGTTGTTGAATTTATGTTGTGTATTTGCATATGTTAACTAATACTCTCATTAGACTGCCACCCTAAAAACAAACAAAAAGCAAAAAACAGGTACTGCAATGTTCTATTCACCATTATACCACAAGTCCCCAGCACGGTGCCTGGCCCATAGCAAACACTCAATAGGTTTTTAATAAATGTGTGGATGAAGGAATTCTCACAAAATCCTATTTTATCCATTTTTGTTTTACCCCTGTTTCACAGATGAGAAAACTGAGGCTCTGAGAAGTCCCTTCTCATGACAGCTGTTAAGTGGCAGAGCTTCGGTTTGAATCCAGGACCTCCCAATTTCATGCTGTGCTGCCAAGCAGAGCCACTTACTACGCGCAGGGCAGTCTCGGAGCCTAGAAAAAGTGCTAGCCCGGGAGAGGCTGATTGTAACAATAGCACTGACTCACTATTCAACCTTGAGTAAATCATGTTTTTTTCTTTCTGGCCTCAACTTCTCCATATGTAAATGTGAAAAAGAGATTGTGTGGCTAAGGGCTCCCCTCGCCCCCCACAATTAGCTTGTAAGGGGCTCCCCGGAAAGCTTGGATCGTGAGTCTGTTGCAGCGGGACAAAGAGACAAGCAGGGGCGCTATAAATGAATTTAAACCATCCTTCCTTGCCTCCGCAGGGCGTCAAATGAGAAGTATATTGATATCCCAGCAGACCTCAATATTCTTTTTCATCTTCCCGCTATAACCAGAATATGTGCGCAAGCAGTGTAAGCGCTCTTCTTTTTAGAGTGCAACAAATGAACTTCAACCCCTCTCGAGAAGTGAGTAAAGAGGCAGCCCCAGGACACAGACACAGTGCAGTGAGGCTGCGGTGACTTATCGCCCAGGAACCCACTGATTGAGTAACTTTGGACAAAGCCTCGAGCAAAGATAACTGTTTAAATGGCGCAGCAGCGGAAAAATCAGTTTGGCTGATTGATGTCCTGGGTTTCTAGTTAGTGGGTGGCTTCCAGCCATGGCTCTGCCTCAGCTCCCAGAATTACTCCAATAAGTGATTTGCTCAGCCCTAACTTTTCCCGGGGGGTGGGGAGAGGGAGCTGAATCAGCCCTCTCACAACCCTGATTGGCATTTAATAGGAGACCAGTGGGCATTGGTGCACTGGAGGCAATGTGGAGAGAGAAGCAGATTTGTCAGGGTTGGCACAAATATCTGGCTCCTGCCTGTGGGTGTGGAGGGGAAAATAAAGTCAGAAACGAAGTGACTGCAGGGTGAATGTCTTTCAATTATTTGAAAAGAATGCAAATCAAATGTGTCATGAAGGCTGTTTCTGTAACCAAATCCTAGTCATTGAAATCTAGATTAACCAAAGTGGGTCTCCAGATTGAAGAGCGGTAATGGGGGAGCGGAGCTTGGGAGATTTTGTCAGGGAGCTTTACTCAGTGTAGGAGTCACCTGGGATCATCAGAAGGGAGCAGGCTCTGCAATTAACCAGAACTTGATTCAATCATGGCTCTTCATTGACTGCCTGCAAGACCTGGATCAGGTTGCTTAATCTTTCTGAAAATCAGCTTCCTCATTTGGAAGATGGGAGAATACTAATAATATATCTACTCTTTCAGCTCTCTATTCTTGCATAATAAACCACATTAACCCTTTGCGGAATAACAAAGCAATCATTCAATTATGCTCACAGAGTCTTCAACCAGAAATTCAGACAGGACGTAACAGGTATGGCTTGTTTCTGCTACATGATGTCTGGAGTCTCAGATAGGAAAACTCAAATGGCTGAGGGTAGGAATAACCTGAGGTTTTTTCACATAGTCCCAGGCAGGGTTGCCTCAAAGGCTGGCTTCCGCTGGAACAGTGACTTACCTGTGGCCTCTCCAGCAGGATTCTAAAAGCTAGTGTTCCAGTGAGCAGGCGCAAGCTGCATGACCTTTCATGACCTAGCTTTGCAAGTCACATAGTGTCACTTCCTTTGCACTCTGTTGGTCAAAACCATCACAAGCCCACTCAGATTAAGAGGAAGGGACATAGATCCTATCATTTTTTTCTTTCTTTTTTTTTTTTGAGACAGAGTTTCACTCTTGTTGCCCAGGCTGAAGCACAATGGCGCCATCTCGGCTCACTGCACTCTCCACTTCCTAAGTTCAAGTGATTCTCCTGCCTCAGCCTCCTGAGAAGCTGGGATTACAGGTGTGCGCCACCACGCCCAGCTAATTTTTATTTTTATTTTTTTAGTAGAGACGGGGTTTCTCCATGTTGGTCAGGCTGGTCTTGAACTCCCGACCTCAGGTGATCCGCCCACCTCGGCCTCCCAATGTGCTGGGATTACAGGTGTGAGCTACTGCACCTGGCATAGACCCTATCTCTAAGTGGGAGGAGTATCAATTTACAGCCAAGTTTGAAAACTACCCCACCTCCCATGCATGCATATTATAATAATGAAATACATGCCAAGTACTTGACAACAGCTGCTCCTGTTTCCTTAGAGGATCAAACAGTTCTTGGTGAGAGCTTTTCATCATTTTTAGATAAAATCTGTAAATTCTTATCATGGCCTAAAAGGCCTGGCATGGTCTGGGCCTGCTTGCTTCCCTAGCCTCTTTCTGCCCATCTCATCTCTCAAATGCTTCACCATTTGCCTTCCTTCAGCAACTAAAAGGCATCATGCTCCTTCCCATCTGCCAAGTCCCTTTCCTCTGCTGCTCCCTCTGCCTGGAACACTCCTTGCTCATTTCATTGCCTGGCAAAATCATGTATACCTAGGCCACTGTTCAGGGAAATCCTTTCCAATTCTACAGACCTATGTCAGGCACCCTTTATATGCTGTTAGAGAACCCAATACTTTTACATCATAGCACTAATCACAATTGCTGTGTCATTATTTAATTAACAGCCGTCCCCTTGCCCCATGCTCAACCTGACCAGCATCATGTTAACTTACAGACAGGGACCCCTGTCTGTCTTGTGTTCTCAGCACCTGGTGCAGAGAATGTCACAGAGTAGGTGCTCATTAAATATTTGCTGAATAAAGAGTGAATGGACGATTAGGCCACAAGGCTTTATATTTGGGCTAGAATTACATCTACTAATAGTAACTAGCTCACATTAATCAGAGAACTGGTTGGCTTTGATGTCATCATAGGGCTTACTGCTATTCCAGGGAGAAGTTGCTGGTATTGAAATGAGACTTCCTGGGGCACACTTTTGAGGGTTGGTCTTCTGGAGAGGCCACAACAACTCCCATCTTAGCTGTTACACTCAATACTTCCTGGGACGGCAGGGAATTTAGAGAATGTCTATCTGAATTCTGTAAGGTGTAGTAAGAATTTTGGTGTACTAATTCATCTGAGCCCCACTTCTTTTTCATGCAAGTGGTGCCAACAACACCATAAGCATTGAATAAATAATTAAACCATAGAACTGTACACACTCAACGCACTCTGTGTGCTAGGGACTGTGCCAGGCAGTAAAAATACTTTGAGAATGAGGGCAGACATATTCCCTGTTCTCCTGGGCCTTAGAGTCAAATGGAGAGAAAAAGTCAAGCAGATAACTAGAGAATAGTAAAAGTTACGTAATAGAAGCATCCCAAAGACCGGTGAGAGGACAGAGATGGCAATAATTCTACCTGTGATGGGGCGTAGTTAAGGAAAGCCTTATTGAGAAGGTGATACCCAAACAAAGATCTTAAGAATGTATAGGCAGTATTAGTGAAGGTGACAAAAAGGAGCTCCAAGAATGGGAATAGTGAAAAGCACTGAAGGAGAAGAATAGCATGGCTTTGTCAAGAAAATGCAGAAAGGGAATGAGAGAGGCATGAAATGAGGCTACAGAGCAGGCAGAAGCCCCAGAGTCAAGGACAAACTCTTGGCCACGTTAGGTAGCTTGTATTTTATCCTGAGAACAATGGGAAGGCACTGAAGGGTTTGGAGCTTGGGGATGATAGGCTTCGATGTGGAGAAAGGTTATATGGGAAGACACTGGAAGCAGGAAACCAGTTGGAAGGCTGATCATTGTCCACACGGGAGGTAATGGTGGCCTGTACTTGAGAGGCATGGTTGGGTAAGAAGAAACTGACAAGTTCCAGGGATGCCTGGGAAGAATAATAATGATTCGTTTTAAAATGGGGAGTGGAGGAGAGAGAAGAGTCAAGGAGACCTCCAGAGTTCTGTCTGAGCACCTGGATGGAAGAGGAGTCAGAGTCTCAAGAATAAAAACAGGTTTTGGCAGGGGAAGGTGATGAGTTCACGTTTTGAGGTACTGGGCTGGAGGTGCCTGTGAGTACCCATGTGGAAATGTTAAGCTGGTCCTGGAATTTCCTGGAATTCCCCCAAGGATTTGGCTTTATTTAGGGAGTGGCCAGAGTTATGAGGAAAGGGTTTCATTTTGGCCAAGAGCCTTCTTAAAACTCAAAGCCTGACCTAATCTTCTGAGTTTCCAAATCCAGTCAGCTCCCTATGGGATCAGCTCAGGACGCAGACAATCTCCTGGCACGTGTCTGCCCTGTGGTATAAGAGAGCTAGGTGTAAAGAATCAGACTCTCATTTGAGTTGGGAGCTGAGTTCTCTCCCAGTAGATGCACTTAAGCTTGGGCTTCAGAGAGCTGTTGTACTGGAGACTCAAGTACTAGATAAGGAATCAAAGCAGGTGACCTTTAAATATCCTTAGAGCCTTGACCTCTACTTACTGTAATTCTGCATCTGCCACTTAAAAAAACAAAACCAAAAACTAAGTAGCTCATTGCCTCACTTTCCTCATCTGCAGAAGAGGGTGTAGAGTATGATTTCAAAAGACTCTCCTAGTGTGGCAACTACAACTGTTTTGTCAACAGCCTCATGTTGACAGATCCCAAGGGCCCTTCTCAGTTCTTATCTTGACTGATCCCCCACAAGTACTTTACACTGTTAATTACTCTCCATTTCTTGACTCACTCTCTTTCTAGGGCTTTCGCGACGAAGAACTCACCTGTGTCTTGAAGCACTTCTCTCATTCTCTTCCACAGGCTTCTCTTCCTTACCTGTCTTTTAAAATGGGCTTCTCTTTTCTTCCCTCTAGACACATCCTTATTCTACAATCTTATTCACCGCCATGGCTGCCATGCTCACGGGAGGCTTACACATTACTCAGAACTTTTTCACTAGACCTGATCTCACCTAGTCTAGGAAATTAAAAAGTTATTGGCTCAACTGATTGAGAAGTCTGGAGACCAAGCACAGATTGACCATGCGCTCAAACAATATCTCCTAGACCAGCTAGGGATTCTCAGCATCCTCAGCTGTAGGCTCTAGGTGCTCACCTGCTGATGTCTCTCTCTCTCTCTCTCTCTCTCTGTCTCTCTCTCACTCTCTTTCTTTCTTTCTCTCTGCTACTTACTCTCAGAGGAGGCAGCTGAAGAAAGGGGTCTAATAAAGTAGTCTATGTATTCCTGGGCTTATTGCTGAAATAACCATATATGCATCTAATCCTAAACATATACCAAAGACTTTGAGAATCGAACTAGAGGATAGATAGACCACCACCAAGATCCCATACTGGCCAGTGGACAGTAACTATGCCAAATACATCTGACTAGCACCAGAAATCCTTTAAAAACTAAACTGATAATAGAACTACAGCCCACAGAAAGTGGATCAAAACTTGTAGCCCAAAACCAAGTGGGTGAATTTCCTGGCTAAAGTAATAATAACAATAATCAGCATTCCATATAGGATTTAAATAAATATGACACCCAGAGTCTCATACCATGATATTCCAATGGCCAGGATACAATACAAAAGTACTCCACATATAAAGAATCAATAAAAAGTTTAACAATTTCAGGTAAAAAACACAACAGATGCCAATGGCAAGAGGGTCTAGATATTGAAATGATTAGACAAAGACTTTAATGTAAGTATTATAATCCAAGAAGGCAAGCACTATTGAAATGAATGAAAAACTGAGAAGTCTCAGTAGAAAAATAGAAGCTATGAAAAAGAACCAAATTAAATTTTAGAATGTAGAAACACAATAACCAGCTGGGTGCAGTGGCTGACGCCTGTAATCCCAACACTTTGGGAGGCCGAGGAGTGCAGATCACGAGGTCAAGAGATTGAGACCATCCTGGACAACATGGTGAAACCCTGTCTCTACTAAAAATACAAAAATTAGCTGGGCGTGGTGGCACGCACCTGTGGTCCCAGCTACTCGGGAGGCTGAGGCGGAAGAATCACTTGAACCCAGGAGGCGGAGGTTGCAGTGAGCCGAGATTGTGCCACTGCACTCCAGCCTGGTGACAGAGCAAGACTCCACCTCAAAAAAAAAAAGAAAGAAAGAAACACAATAACCAAAAATTTAAAATGTGGCTACTTGAGAAACTTGACAGCACAATGGAAATAACAGAGGGAAGTCAGTGAACTTGAAAACAGATCAATGGAAATTATCTAATCTAAAAAAAAATGAACATAGCCTCAGGAACTTATGGGGCAATACAGAAAGCTCTCCTTTCATGTTATTGATGTCCCAGGAGAGAGAAAAGCATGTGGTACAGAAAAAAGAAGTATTAAAAATAGAATGGCTATAAAATTCCCATAGTTTGTGTAACACACAAACTTGATTCAAGAAAATATGCAAATTAAAACAGAATAAATTAAGAAATCCATGCTCAAGCATATTACAATAAAAATTGCTGAATGTCTAAGACAAATAAAAAATCTTGGTTGGACACAGTGGCTTATGGCTATGATCCCAGCATTTTGGGAGGCTGAGACAAGAGAATCACTTGAGGCCAGGAATTTGAGCCCAGACTGGGTAACTAGTGAGACTCTGCTTCTACAAAAAAGTTAACAATTAGCTGAGTGTGGTGATGCATGCCTGTAGCCCTAGCTACTTGGGAGGCTGAGATGGGAAGATCATTTGAGCCCAGGAGGTCAAGACTACAGTGAGCTATGATCATGCCACTGCACTCTAGCCAGGGCAATAGAGCAAGTCTCTGAGTCTTAAAAAAAAAAAATCATCTCAAAAGCAGCCAGAGAAAAATAATGCATGACATACAGAGAAACAATTATCCAAATGACTGCAGATTTCTCATTAGGAATCATGGAGGCCAAGAGGCAGTATAACAACATTTTAAAGAGATAAAAGAATTGTTGACCCAGAATGCTATATCCAGCAAAAATATCCCTCAGGAATGACAACAAAATAAATGCATTTTTGGATGAAGGTAAACTAAGATTTTGTCACCAGAATACCACTCTAAAAGAACTATTAGAAGTTCTTCAGAAGGAAGGGAGATAATACCAGAAGGAAACTTAGAACATGAGCACTGAAGAAGGAGCAATAAGAATGGTAAATATCTGGATAAATAGATCGTCTTTCTTCTCTTAACTTTAAAATAGGCTGGGCGCAGTGGCTCACACCTGCAATCCCAGCACTTTGGGAGGCCGAGTTGGGCAAAATCACTTAAGGTCAGGAGTTTGAGATCAGCCTGGCCAACAGGGAGAAACCCCATCTCAGCCAAAAATAAAATACAAAAATTAGCCAAGTATGGTGGCACATGCCTGTAATCCCAGCTACTCGGAAGGCTGAGGTATGAGAATCGCATGAACATAGGAGGCAGAGGTTGCAGTGAGCCAAGATCACACCACTGCACTCCAGCTTAGGCAATAGTGTAATCTGTCTCAAAAAAAAAAAAAAGACAGTTGAAAGCAAAATGTTATAACATTGTGTGGTTGGGTTACACACAGATGTAGCATGTATGAGAAATACAATAGGGAGGGCCCAGGGGCCCGTATAGGCAACCATTAAAAACTATATACAAAAAGATGTAATAAAATAAAAATAGAAAAATAAAAAAAAAAAAAAAAAAAAAAAAAAAAAAAAAAAAAAAAAAAAAAAAAAAAAAAAAAAAAACATAAAATAGTAGATCTAAATTCAAACATTAATAATTACAGTGAAGGAAAATAGTCTAAACACACCAGTTAAAGAACAGAGATTGCTGGATTTGGACCAAAAAAAAGAAAAGAAAAAAACAAGATTCAACTACACATGTCTACAGGAATTCCATTTTTAATATAAAGACATAGGTAATTAAAAGTAAAATGATGAAAAATAATATACCATGGAAATACTAATAAAAAGAAAAGCCACTGGAGTAGCTCTGTTAATATTAGACAAAGTAGACTTCAGAGAAAAGAGAATTACTGGAGAACAAGACGATATTAAATAATGAAAAACCATCAATCACGAAGAAACCATAACACTCTTAAAGATGTATGTATCTAACAACAGAGTTTCAAAATATGTGAAGCAAAAACTGCTAGAATTGAAAAGAGAAATGAACAAGCCCCAAATCAGAGTTGGGGATGTGAACACCACTTACTCAGGAGCTGATAGGACAGTACACAGAGAATCAGCAAGAGCAGAGAGAAGAACTGAGCACCACCAGCAGTGAACTCATCTGATTGACATTTGCAGACGACTCCATTCAAGAACAGCAGAATTCCCATTCTTTTCAAAGGTTGACGGAGCAGTCACTGAAGTAGATCATATTCTGCGGCATAAAACAAACCTTAAAATTTTTAAAGAATTTAAATCATCCTAAGAATGCCTCTGAGCATAATGGACTTAAATTAAAAATTAACATAAGAAAGTTATCTGGAAAATTCCTCTAATACTTAGAAAAATTTTTAAAAAGACCGTTCTAAATAATCCATAAATCAGTGTGGAAGTCTCGAGGGAAATTACAAAATTTTTAACAGAAAGAAAATGGAAATACATCTCAAAGTTTGTAGGATGCTGCTAAAGCAGTGTTCAGAAGAAAAATGTATATCATTAAATGATTATATTTGAAAAGAAGGAAAGTGTCAAATCAACAATCTAAGATTCCACTTTAAGGAACTAGAAAAAGAAGCAAAATAAACCCAAAGCAATCAGAAGAAAGGAAATAATAAAGATAAGGCCAGAAATCAATGAAATTGAAAACAAAAATAATAGAGAAAATCAATCACACCAAAAGCAGTTTCTGTGAAAAGATCAATAAAATTGATAAACCTCTAGCCAGACTAACTGAGAAAAATAAAGAGAAGGCACAAATTACCAGTCTCTAGAGTAAAAGTATTGGAATATTACTACAGACAGCACAGACATAAATGGATAATAAAAAATACTATGAGCAACTCTATCCACTTAAATTTGACAACTTAGCTGAAACTGACCAATTTCCTGAAAGCCACAAACTATCAAGACTCACTCAAGGAGAAATAGATGACCTAAATATTCCCATGTCTATTAAAAATCAAATTAATATTAATAGTTAAAAACATTTAACCTTATAAGTCCAAACTTATACATATGGTTTCAACAAAATATCAGCAAATCATGTACTGTCATGTACCACATAACAACCTTTTGGTCAATAATGGACCAAGGGTGGTCTCATAAGATTATAGAGACAAAAAATTCCTATTACCTAGTGATGTTCTAGCCATCCTAACGCTATAGTGAAACACCTTACTGACATGTTTGTGTGGATGCTGACATAAATAGGCCTACAGCACTGTCAATCATATTAAAGTACAGCAATACAATTATGTATAGCATATAATACTTGGTAATGATAATAAAAGACTATGTTATTGGTTTATGTGTTTATTATGCTATATTTTTAATCCTTATTTTAGAGTGCATGTCTACTACTTATATCAAAAAAAAAAACAGTTACCTTTAAAACAGCCTTAGGCAAGTCTTTCAGGAAGTGTTACAGAAGAGTCACTGTTATCGCAGGACATGGCAGCTCCACGTGTGTTATTGCCCTGGAACACCTCCCCCTGCAACAAGATGTGCAAGTGGAAGGCAGTGATATTGGTGATCACGACCATGTGTAGGCCTAGGCTAACATGGGTGCTATGTTTTAATTTTTAACAAAAAAGTTTTAAGAAATAATTTTTTTTAAAAAAGTGAATAGAATAAAAATATAAAGAAAAAACATTGCACAGATGTGCAATGTGTTTAAGGCTAAGTGTTATTACAAAAGACTCAAAAAGTTTTTTAAATTAAAGTCTATAAAGTTATAGTAAACTAAAGGTTAATTTATTATGAAAGAAAAATTATTTTTATAAATTTAGTAGCCTAAGTGTATAGTGTTTATTAAGTTCACAGTAATGTGCAGTAATGTCACTCACATTCACATTCACTCAACACTCACTCATTGGCTCACCCAGAGCAACTTATAGTCCTTCAAGCTTCATTCATGGGAAGGGCCCTAGACCAGGGTACTAATTTTTTTTTAATCTCTTATACTATATTTTTACAGCACCTTTTTATGTTTAGAAATGTTTAGATACACAAACACCATTGTGTTAAAACTGCCTGCAGCATTCAGTACAATAACGTACTATACAGGTTTGTAACCTCAGAGCAATAAACTGTACCATAGTAGTGCATAGCTATACCACCAAGATATATGTAAGTACACTCTATGATGTTCACACAATGATGAAATCACCTAACACATTTCTCAGAACATATCTTCATTGTTAAGTGATACATGACTGTGTATTTATGTATATGCAAATTGCACACACACATACATATGCACACATATACATACACACACACACACACATGCAATTTATGTGTTGACCAAGAGAGGTCTATCTTGGGTGTGCAATGACAGTTCAACACATTACGTCGAAAGTCAACGTAAATCTAACATATTAACACAGTAAGGAAGGAAACCAAATAATCATATTAATTGATGCAGAACATATGCTTAACCACACTTAATTTTCATCTATGATTTTTTAAAATGTCTCTCAGCAAACTAGGATTAAAAGGCAGCTTCCTTAACCTAATAAAGGGCATCTACAAAAAGCCTCAATGAACATAATATTGAATGCTGCAAGAGAAAGTTTTTCCTCTGAGATTTGGACCCAGGCAAGGAGGTCCACTCTCACCACTCCTATTCCACATTGTGCTGCGGGTCTTAGCCACTGCAATAAGTCAAGAAAAGAAATAGCAGGCATACACTTTAGAAAGTAAGAAATGAAACTCTCCCTATTCCCAGACAATCTGATTGTTCCAGACAATAGGAAATTCCAAGGAATTCAAAAACAAAAAAGAACTAATAGGTAAGTTTGGCAAGGTCACAGAATACAAGGTCAATGCATAACGATTAATCGTATATTTGCATACCATCAATAAACAATTAGAAACAGAACATTTAAAAAAGTACCATTTATAATAAACCCCCAAATTATAAAATATTTTGGTATAAAACTAATAAAACATGTATGCAATCTGTATGTTGAAAACTACAAAACACTGACAAAAGACCTAAATAAACAGAGACATACCATACTCAGTGATTCAAAGACTCAACATAGTTAAGATGTCAGTTCTCCCAAACTAATACAATTCTAATCATAATCACAGCAGGAATTTTTCATAGACACAGACAAGCTGATTCTAAAATTTATATGTATCGGCAAGGGAATTAGAAGAGGCTAAACAATTTTGATGAATAAAATAATGTTAGAGGGCTCACACTACTCAATTTTAATATTTGTCGTAAAGCTACAGTAATAAAGTCAATGAGGTACTAACAAAAAGAAAGACACATAACAGTAGGACAGAAGATAAAGTTCAGAAAGGGACACATAAACATAGTCCATCAGTTTTTGACAAAGTTGCAAAAGCAATTCAATGGAAAAAAGACTCTTCAAAGAATAGTGTTGGAGCAATTGAACATCTATGTGCAAAAAAAGCTGAATCTCAACTTATACATCATGCCTTCCATAAAATTAACTCAAAATAGTCACAGATGGAACATTTGAGACAAAATCTCTAAAAACGGGAGAAACCATCATGTGCTTTGGTTAGGCAAGTTTATAAATATGGCACCAAAAGCATAATCCATTAAATTTTTTTATAAGCTTTATCAAAATTTAAAATGTTCGCTCTGCTAAGAGAGTGAAAATACAAGCTACCTGTGGGGACAAAATATTTGTAATCCACATATTTTACAAAAGACTTATCTTCAGAATATTTAAAGAACTCTCAAAAATCAACAAGAAGGCAAAAAATGTAAATAGCCACTTTACCAAAGAAGATACATGAATTAACAAATAAGCACATGAAGAAACGTTCAACATCATTAGCCTTTATGGAAACGCAAATTAAAGCCAAGATGAAACCATCACATGCCTACTAGAATGGCCAAAATTAAGAAGGGAAAATCTAATATCATGTATTGATAAAGACGGAGAGTAACTGGAACTCTCATTTATTGCTGGTGGGAAGGAAAATGGTATGATCACACTGTCCTTTAATCATTGATAAGCAAATTATGGATTATCAACACAACACAATATAAAAGAACACACTGTTGATACACACAACAGTATGGATATGTTTCAGAGTCATTATGCTGAACAAAATAGATCAGTATTAGAAGGTTACATACTGTATAAATTCATTTATATGACATTGATATGGCAAAATTATAGGGACAGAGAATAGATTACTGGTTGCCAAGGACTACAGGTTAGAGAAAGTTTGTCTGTAAAGGGGTAGCATATAAAATGTTCAGAGAATCATGGTACTATTTTGTATTCTGATTCTTGTTATGGTTATGTGACTATTGGATATATTAAAATTTATAAAACAGTATACCAACAAGTCAATGTTACAATATGTAAATTTTTTAAAAACCCAATGACAGAAAATGGTAGAGGAATGTTTACAGAGTTCTGAATGTAAATCCCAGAATTGTATACCTAGCCAAGTTTTCATTTGTATAGAATAGCAAATCAGAGACATATTCAAGCATGTATGAACTCAGGGAACGCAGCAGCAATGAGCCATTCTTGAGAAAAGTTCCTATTTAGGATATCTAGCCAATAAAGAGATAAGTCAAAATAAAGAATTCAGGAAATGAAAGGTCTGGTGGTGTGCACTGAATGTATTTAAATATGTAATTAAGATTAAAAACTCCAGTAATAATTATGATTGACAAAAAAGTATATAAATGTTCTAAATCTTGACAATATAAAAATAATTACCAGCTTGGACAACATAATGAGACCTTGTCTCTACAAAAAAAAAAAAAAAGATGAAGAGAAAAAGCTGGGTGTGGTGACATGCACCTGTGATCCCAGCCACCTACTTGGAAGTCTGAGGTAAGAGAATTACTTGAGCCCAAGAGGTCAAGGCTGCAGTGAGCCATGATCACACCACTACACTCCAGCCTGGGTGACAGAGCAAAAGTATCTTTATCTACTGTCTCAATAATAATAATTAACAGAAATTGACAAGTTGGGGGAAGAGAAAATAATTATAAGGGTGCTAACATCATATCTCATTATCTCCGTACTCTCTAGAATAAAAATATAATTAAAAACTATACAAATCTCTTTTATTTTATAATTTTTTTCTTAAGCTTAAAAGGATCTTTTGAAAAAGTTTTATTTTGAAATAGAATAGATGAAGAATTACAGAAAAGCTGAAAATGTAGTACAAAGAATTCAATATGCCCTTCATCACTTCCCTAATGTTAACAATTTATATGACCATAGTAAAATTATCAGAACCAGGAAATCAACATTAGCACAATATCACTAACTAAACTACAGACCTTATTAAAATATTGTCAAATCTCCCACTGATGTCTTTTTTTCTGGCCTAGAATCCAATCCAGGACCCTACATGGCATTTCATTGTCCTATCTCCTTAGAAAAAAAAATTTTTTTTTTTTGAGACGGGGTTTCGCTCTCGTTACCCAGGCTGGAGTGCAATGGTGCGATCTCGGCTCACCGCAACCTCCGCCTCCTAGGTTCAGGCAATTCTCCTGCCTCAGCTTCCTGAGTAGCTGGGATTACAGGCACGCACCACCATGCCCAGCTAATTTTTTGTAGTTTTTTAGTAGAGACGGGGTTTCACCATGTTGACCAGGATGGTCTCGATCTCTTGACCTCGTGATCCACCCGCCTCGGCCTCCCAAAGTGCTGGGATTACAGGTAGAAAAATTTTTAGAGTGATATTAGGAAATAGCAACTCTTGGGTAAAGTCTCCTTCAGGAAACTTTGCTTCTAACTCTTTGGCCAGAACTATCACTCCTAAGTGCAAAAGAGGCTGGAAATGTGAGTGGTTAACCTGAAATAATGAACATGGCCGATACAAATAGAATCATGATTCTTTTAGAAAGGAAGAAGGGAATGCATATATTTTGACTAAGCAATTAACAATTTGTGCTAGACAGGCATCAGATTAACATCTCCAAACTATGTCAGTGAATGGGAGCTACAGATGAGTGCATACATTTGAGATATCTAGGAGGGAGGACAGGCAGAACTTGGTAAATGATTGGCTGTCAGATGTAAGGAAGAGCGATGAATGAAGCCTGTATCAGGTTTCTGTGTTAGTAGAATACTTGAATAGGGATGCTAGGATGGGAGGGAGAAAATGTCGTCTGCTATTTCTCTGGGGAATCCCAATATATTGAGCAATATTAGAAAAGTTTTCCTTAATTAATTTTTAAAATGATAATCAAAACTGCTACCATCTAATAAGCCCTTATGATGAACTAGGCATGTTAGCAAATGCTTTATATGTACTATCTCACTTAATCTTTATAACAACGCAGTTCATTTAATCTATTTTGGTCACTGGAATTTCACCAGCACCCAGAACAGCACCTGACATATAGTAGGTGCTCTATGAATATTAGTTAAATGAAGGACAAAAGGAAGGAATAATTATCATTATTTCATAAGTGAAAAAATCTGACAGAGAAGTTAAATGTGAGGCAAGTGCCTCACTAAGCCTGGACATCTGTAGAATAGAGGAGCTTAGAGTTCAGCTCAGCTCTGCACTTCTCCACCATGATGTACCACCTTCCTGTTGAAGTCATGAACCTCCCACTCCATCAGAGAAAATGGAACCACAAGGAAGTTAGAATCCTTCCAGACACCAAATCCTTCCACAGTTTCCAAAGTCCTCGGTGGTCTTGCCTCCTAGTGCCTCCCCAATCCCGTCTCCTCTCACTCTCCTCCTTAGCGCACTAAAGCCACTTTGCTTCTCGCTCACACTGAGGTCTTCTCAGCCTCCAAGTTGCCCTCAGGATCTCCTCTCTGCCCTGAAAACGCCACCCTGCTCCTGGTTGGATGAACGGTTCCTTCTTATCCATAACTCTCAGAAGGTTTCCCTGGCCCCAAGACTAGGCCAAGTTCCCTAGGTACAGGGTCTCTTAATACCATGTAACTGTTTTCTACAGCACTTCTTGAAGCCTCTGATTAATAAGTTATTGGCATGATTATGTGTTTACTGACTGAACCCATGCTGGAACGTAAGCCCCATAAAGAAAAGGGCTCTGTTTGACTTGTTCACTATAACCCCAGTGTTCAGCACAGTGCGGGCAGATAGTGGCTGCTCAGCACATATTTTATGCATGCCTGATGGATGGAGAAATGAATGTGATGGATGGGTGGGCATAATGGATGGATGGCCAGGCAGCTAAACACATGGATGGATGAATGAATAGATAGATGCTATGTATGGGTAGAAGGTAGATAGATAAATGGATGGGTTAATGGCTTCTCTAGATCACCTATCCCAGAGGGTTCTCCATCTCATATTCCTAGGTTTCCTGGCTGGCAGGGCCCCCTGCTGCAGTTTTTATTATTCCTTCCTGCACTGACAAAGACAGCTGGTTGGATCTTACCTGGGCCCACACTGCTGGGAAAGTGGCCAAGAGACTCCAGATCCGACTTGGGTATGCAGCAGCAGGAGATTGTGGGCTGATGTGGAAATATCCTCTCCTGGGGGGAAGGTGGGCCCATAGCAATTATGCAACAGAAAGGGCTCTTGAAGTAAATCTGTCTTGCACAAACAGGTTAGAGTTAAATTTGACCTGAGCATGAATCATGCTGTCAGTTTCCCATTCAACCACATCACCGAGCTAGCAACCTCTGTGAGTGCTACTATTTATATAGATACAAATACATGTATTTATACAGACAGAGGTATGTGCGCAACTCAAGCTTTCTGATTAATTGTATCCTTGGAGAGAAAGACTTCTTTTTATAACTCCTCCTTTTGTGCTCTGTAAAAGCTGGTTCAAGGCTATGGAGAGGGAAGCCCTTGAAGGACCAGGGGGTGCCAGGAGTGGGAGGAAAGATCAACAATTCATTCAGCAAACATTTCCTGATGCCTACTCTGGGACAAGCACTTAGAAGTGTTAGTGGGGTGGTGAAGGGTGCGAAAATTAATAACATGCTTTTCACCCCCATGTTATTCAAAGTCTGGTGGGGCTGCTGAGTGACACACGGAAGGATAGTGGGTGGTTAAGGATTTAGACTTTGAAATCAAATAGATGGGGATTCAACTCCCAGCTTCACCACGTACTTGCTGTGTGACCTTGGCAAGTTATTTAAGGTCCCCGAGCCCAAGGTGTCACCTCTATGGGTAATAGATACAGATATCGTGCAGATATATAGATAGCATCTACCTCCTAGAGATTTTGTGAGCCTGGAGTAAGACAACAAATGTGAAGCCTGGTGCAGAGTAAACACTCAAGAATTATCATCATCATTTCTTCATAGCTGACCTTTTTCAGTGTTTAGGACGTGCCAGGTACCAAAAGCACTTATAGGTATTAACCCACTTAATCCTCACAACAACCCTCAGACAGTGATACTATTCCCCACCCCACCCCATTTTTTCAGATGAAAAAGTATGACACAAAGACATTAAATGATTTGTCCAAGCTCACACCCTTCCTAACTGGTCGAACCAGCCTTTGAACTCAGAATACAACCCAGGTCTAGATGGTTACAAGCTCATCCCCGGGTTTCTTTAGCACCCTTTTGGCATCCTTTTCAGAACTGTGATGATCCTCTGGCCAGCGCCTTGAGTACAGAGGGGAAATTGCTTCTTTGATCATTAATTATTGTTACCTGCCAGGCATTTTGTATACAGGAGAAGCAGTGTTGTGTAGTGTTTATGGTTTGAATCTATGCTCTATCCCACGTTAAAGAAAAAAATAGAAACAGTAGTAATAAGACGAACAATTTAACTTAAAAGGCATCGTACAGGGGAAAGGCTTTAGCTCAGATCAGCTTCTGACGTCATCTACCTGCTATCTGACTTTGGGAAGTCAAGTACCCTCCAATGCCCTTTCAGTCACTCTCAGCGCTTTGCTTATTTCATAAACACTTTTCTGGCCATTCTTCTAAGCATGCTGCTAATATTAAGTTTCATAGTAATCCTACCAGGTGGGAACTTATATCACCATTCTGTGGAAGGCAAAACTGATACACAAAGAGGTCAGACAACTTGCCTAAGGTCAGACAGCTGGTCAAGGGCAGAGCCAGGATTCAAACCAGGCAGTCTAGCCCCTGTCCTAGTCATGACCCTGTCCTATCCCACGGACCCTATCACATTACATCCTCCCATCAACACACAGTGCGTAAATAGTATCATCCCCATGGTACACACAAGGACGCTGATGCTCAGGGAGGAAAGCCACTCACCCAAATGCTCTGACTTGTAAGTGGCAGTGTCCTAAGACCAAGACCGGGTCTGCCATGGGCAAGGTGTTCACACAGCAGCCAGCAGGATTTTTCTGATCGGTCCACTTTCCCAGTCAGATTCATTGGCTTCTCCTTGCCTTTAGGATTAAGTCCAAGGGCTTTAATCCAGTTTACCAGGCCCTAAAAGATCTGGCCAGCAACCTCTCCCACCCTGTCACGCACCACTCCCCCTCACACTGCCTGAGCCAAACTGAGTAACAGGCAGCTTCTAAAAGTGCCAGACTCTCTTTCCTAGCAGAACCAAAAGAGCAGAATCTGCTCTTTCCCTCAAAGAGCCTGGGATCTCCCACTACATAGCTGCCCCCAAATTCCTGTGACTTCCATGGGGCTTTGCCTGGTCCACACTGCTGACCATATGTGCTGACCATATCATTGTCTCTGACATCTCCATATCCTCCCAGACCCTATGTGCAGCCCCTCGGTGGGCTCCATGGGCAATCCAATCACAGAAAGTTTTAAACAAGATCTAGGGGTGAGTTCATGGGGAGGTGCCCTTAAGGGATGGGATAGCGGCCAGTGACCAATGTAGCCCCAGCATCTGGGACAGACAGGGTCTGACCATGGAAGGCTCTCCATGGGAAGGAGCAAAGTGGGGATAGAGAATACACAAGCACACTGGCAGCACCCACCCCGTCACTATCCTAAGTCATTTTGGAACCAGAATACACTCCTCTCTTTGTCTTAGTTTCCACATTATTGCAATCACCTCTTAACAGTGAAGCAATGGTCTTGAGAGTCTCCTACTACATCCCCCCTAGAAGCTTATCAACTTACATCAACTTATTATTTTAATTACGCTCTCTGAAAACAGATCATGCCCACCCCCGCCTTAATCCAATAGAAACCAAATCTGTGCAGTGGGACCCAGGCATTGGTAATTCTTATCTACCTGCTCCCACCTCACTCCTCACTCCTAACCATTTTCACTCCCCTTTTGTGGTTAAGCGTCACTGGCCTCTCAGTCTCTTCTTCCAGAACGTCTTCTCTGCTGTCATTCCTCCACTCCAGTTGGATGTCACTCCTCTAAGCTCCCATAGCACTTACTTTCTCTTCTACACTGAATCTCGAGTTTTTAAACTCCAGACTAGTCTTATTACCTGTGAGTTTATCTAGAGTCTAGAATGATGCCTACCATATTGTAAAAGAGCTTAATAACTGGCATACATGGGTGAATTCAAGCTTGAGGATGCATCTAGCTTTTCACTCTTCTAATTAACAGTGAGTCTCTCCATAAATATGCCTTTTCCTGTGTTTTAGAATATTTCCCCAGAAGTAGGGCTCCTGGGACAAGGACAAAGACTTGTGTGTCTCTCACTAAAATGTAGACATCTCACTCACACTTTTTCCAGTCTCCTTCCTGACTATGTCACCCATAGTGTTTGGGCAAGACTTACACCCTTGAGTGAATCCCTGATTTAAATCCAACTAGGATGTCCTTTCACTCCCCACACTCACACCATCCACACCAGCCACACTCCACATATACACACAGAGTGATGGACTTAGGGGTGATCACATGAACAAAGCTAGGCCAATCAGAATCAACCAGATTCAGGTCCAACACTTCTTTTTAATTGACAAATAAGAATTGTATATATTTACTGTGTACATGATATTTTGAAATATGTATACAATTGATGCTCCATATCCATGGGTTCCACATCAGTGGATGCACCCAACAATGAATCAAAAGTAATAGAAAAAAAGCAATAAAAAATGACAATACAACAATAAAAAAAATAGTATATTTACACAGCATTGTATTTGGTACTATGTCGCCTAACGATAATTTAAAATATACTAGAGATATGTGTAGGTGTCACAGGATCCTTGGGGTGTCACTTTTCCAGCCAGAAACCTCTGTGGCTGGTGGCACCTTTGTCCAAGTTTCGCTCAGGCCTGCTGGACTCATTCTACCCACTGAGCCTAGCAGGCTGCGCTCGGCCCATGATACCAACCTGGATCCCACACCTGCCAAGGGCGAGCCAGTCATGGAGTAGTGAGGGGTGTATGAGTGAGCGTGGGGTCCAGCCACTGTGCACAGCCAGGCACACCAGCTGCAGTGGGGCAGGCAGCTCCAGGTACTGGCATGGGTGCTGGCTCACTGCAAGGCTGCAGCTGAACCAGGTGTACTGTAAGCAGCCTCCACAGCTGGCACCAGAGAACATGGTGGCACATAGAAGCTTGGAGACACCAGGAACTGCAGCACCCCAAAGGGTGTCACAGCCCTGGTTCAGGGAGCTACTAGAGCTAAGCTCTCTGAAAGGCTGCAGGTTTTCTCCCTTCTCATTGCCTGAAATGTGGCGAGCAAGGGGCATGCTTCATCCCTGTTTGTGATACAGCTCTATCAGCCTGCCATTCAATAAGTTCCAAATTCTTGTCCTGTGTCCAGGAAGAATGAGGTCCGTGGACAAGTGAAGAGTGAGCAAGATGAGGAGGTGCTTTACTGAGTGACAGAACAGCTCAGAGGAGCCCACAGTGGGTAGCTCCTCTCCATAGGCAGGTCATGCCGACATCTGCTCAGCTCTCACCAGACAGGAGACCTGCAGTGGGTAGCTCCTGTCTGCAGGCAGGTCACCCCAGCGTCTGCTCGAATCTGGCTGAGTCAGGGGTTTTTATGGGCTTCAGAGGAGAGGAACTGCATACTGATTGGTCCATTGCCAGCCATGAGTGGCGCAGAAAAAGGACCATAAGTTATTACTCTGGTCCGCAAAACTGGCAGCACAGACCCCAGGCCTCAGGCCATCCCTGGGCTGAAAGTGGGGTTTCACCAGGGCCCTACCTCTTTCCACTCAGCAGCTTGTCTACCTCCTGCCACCATTAACCTGCCATCCATGGTGCCCACTGTGACCAGGCTGTTCATGCCAAGGGGTGCCTGCAGGCCTGTGCCAAGCTGCCCTAACTGCTTCCCCCACCTCCCTCCCATACTTGTCAGCACATAAAGTCCAGAAGGTGCTGAGGCAGCAGGGGGCTGGCATGTCAGTGCTGCCCCCAAGCACACACACACACCTGGCCAGGTCGTGATAGTGCCCAGGGTAGGCCACAACTTTGCTCCAAAATTGGAGTCGGCAACAGGAGCAGGAAGAGGCCGGGCAATGGAAGCTTCTGAGCCTGTGTGGGTAGAAGGGGTTCCCAGGCCCCAGAGAGTGCAGAGATTCATGGGGCCACAGCCATGGCTGGGCAGCTGCAGCTGTGCCTAGGAGGGCAGAGCTCTGATCCCTTTAACTTGGATGGGAGCAGGGTTCCCGCACGTTCCTGGCTCTGTGGAGTGTGCAGCCCCAGACACACCTCCCTGACTACAGCTGGTGTCATGGCAGTGGCCACCCCAGATGGGCTGTCACTGCCATCATAGGCAACATGCAAATATAGTTGTCCCTCAGTATTCTCTGGGTATTTGTTCCAGGACCCACCTCAGATACCAAAATCCGAGGTTGCTCAAGTCCCTTATATAAAATGGTGTAGTATTTGCCTATCACTTATGAACACTCTTCCATATACTTTAAATCATCTCTGGATGACCTATAATACCTGATACAAATGTAAATGCTACAAAAATAGTTGTTATACTGTATTTTTTATTTGCATCATTTTTATTGTTGTATTGTTATTGACTGTTCTTTTTTTGAGTATTTTTTGATCTGTGGTTTGTTTAATCTGTGGATCCACAGAACCTGCAGACATGGAGGGCTGCTTATAACTGTCATTTAATACAAAGGATCTGAGCATCCCTAAATGATGATGTTCTCAAGGATCCTGGGACAAATACCCTGAGGATAGTGAGGGATGACTGTACCTTGCAGATATGCAACATACATATTGCCTCATATACAGTACTCATCATTTTTTATGCTGTGTTTGTGAGAACAAAATATCTGCTCTCTTGGCAGTTTACAAGAATATAATACGTTATTATTAACTAAGGACACCATGTTGTACAACAGATCTCTTGAACCTACTTCTCCTATCTAATTGAAACTTTATATCCTTTGACCAGCATCTTCCATCTCCTACTGTCAGTCCCTGCTAACCACCATCCTTCTCTCTGTGAATTCAACTTTTTTAGATTCCACACGTAGGTGAGGTCACATAGTATTAGACTTTCTGTGCCTGGCTTATTTTGCTTAGCACAATATCTTCCAAGCTCATCCATGTTGTCAAAAATGACAGGATTTCTTTCTTTTTCAAAGCTGTATAGTATTCTATTGTGTATACATACTATATTTTCCTTATCCATTCATTCTTTGCTGGACGCAGGTTGATTCCATATCTTGGCTATTGTGAATAATGGATGTGGGAGTACAGGTAGGTATCCCTTTGGCATAGTAATTTCATCTTGTTTGGATATACACCCAGTAGTGGTTTTAATTTTTGTTTTGCTTTGTTTTTTACTACCTGGAAAACATACTCTTCTGACTGGAGCCAGAAGACATAGAACCCTGCTGCCAGTGATCACCATTTTGTGGCCACAGATGGAGATCCCGCTGCTCACTGAGGTTTAGTTCCCTCCCCACCAAGGGAACAGAGGAGAGAAATATTTAAAGGAAGACATCATAGTCACATTGCTGCTGGATTCATCCTCACATGAAGGTGGACCTATCTCTCAGCTTTTTAGTTATGTGAGTCAATAAATTCCCTTTCTTGGATAAGCCACTTTAAGTGGGATTTTTGCTTTTACTTTCAAATATAAGCATCCTAGCTCATGTACAACATCCTGCCAAATTGCTTTTCAAAAGAGTTGTCAACATTTGCAATTAGGCTGAAATTGTTTTGAACCTATTAGATGAGACAGTTGCTTCTGAGAATTCAGTAATTCAGCATACCAGGGGTCACAGACTCTAGGATGTTGACTCATTCAGTTTGGACCTTCAGTGAGCTATGGAACGGGAAGTCGAGTGATGTCTGTCACCCTCACCCCCACTACCTAAAGGACCAGGTAAATCTTCCCAGATGGTGCTGTGAATTTTTTTTTATGTCTGAAAACTTTAAGAGTAATTTTTGCCAGTTTTAAAAATACGAAACAACTCTTGTTCATTACAGAAAAACTTTAAAAAATTATGTTTCAACTATCTATTTTTGTGTAACAAACCATTCCAAAATTTGGCAGCTTAAAATAACAATTTTATTATGCTCCCACGTTCTGTGAGTCAAGAATTTGGAAAGAGAATGAGGGGGGTGGGCAATGGTATTTATTTGCTCCACCAGAGAACCTCAACTAACACAACCAAAGGCTGGGGCTGACTTCATCACCAGGGGCAGGATCATCTGGAGATGTCCTCACTCTCATGTCTGGCTATTAAGGCTGGCAGTCAGGCAGGACTTCAGCCTGGGCTGTTGGCTGGAATACCCACATATGACCAGTCCATGTGGCCTGAGCTTTCTCATAGCATGGCTACCTCGGACTCCTTACAAGGAAACTCAAGGCTCCAAGGCTTGTACATCAAAATAACTAGCTCCTAGCATTTGAAGTCACATGCCATCACTTTCACTGCACTCCAGTGGACATTTAGTCACCAAGATTACTCTAGGTGCAGTGGGAGAGGATGTAGATCCCATCTTTTGCTGGAAGGGGCATCAAAGATCAACTTGAAGGCATATTTTTAAATACCCCAAGATTCCAGCAAAAAGCGGACAATAAGCAACAATGCAACACTGCCCACCCAGAGATCATCACAATCGACATCCTCATATATACTTTTCTGGATACTGCTTTGTCGCTGATTTTTATAAAACTGAAATAGTTTTAGTGAAGACTTACTTGAAAGTGTGAGAAACCCAATTCAAACTAATATAAGCAAAAAAGAAAATACATTGGCTCATAGAATTGAAAATCTCAAGGGGCTGTCTTCAGAAGCAGGTGGATCCAGGAGCTCAACAATATTATCATGGATCTGTCCCACTCTGCCTCTTGGCTATGCTTTCCCTTGGTCTGTTTTATCTGAAGCAGGTTCTCCCACATGGTGGCGAAGAGGGATATGACAGCTCTTAGCATGCATGCTTTTCAGTCCTTACGCCTGCAGAAAGAGAGCTGTTTCCCTCCTGAGAGGTTTACCATCATCCTGGGATCCTTCATTGACCCAGCTTGAGTCATAAGCCCAGGGGGTACACTAATAACACGGCTTGCCCAAGAATATCTTGAAGAGAGATGAAAAAGCTCATATCCACACACAGACGTCTGTCCCTTGCTTTTTCAATTAACTTTATATTTAGGCCAGTAGATATGCTTCCAACAATATCATTTAGAATAATTGCTTTTCAGTCCTGTGTGTGGATGTACCATTATTCATTTAATTAAATAACTGTTGTTGAACAGTTAGCTATTTGCAATTTTTCACCGCAATCAGCATAGTATGACTTTCAACTAAACCTTTGCAAACATCCACTACATATTATTTCTAGACATGGAATTGTAAAGTCAAAGGATATGCATATTTTTAATGCCCATACTGCTGTTTGTCAAATTGTCTTCAAGAAAAATTGTAAAAATTCATACTCCCACCTACATGATTTAAGATTGCTGATCTCCCCTTGACCGTACCTATACTAGGTATTAACACCAGAAAAACAAAATATTTGCCAGATTAAATAATATTGTGTGGTTTCCATTTGCTTTTTTTTTTTTTTTTTTTATTGCTAGTCAGGCTCAATGAATTTCAATTCCTTCCATACAAATTATATTTCCTAATAGAGAAGCAAAACACTGGTTAGAGTGAACGGGCTCAAGGCTCACAGGCCCAGTCCCTGGAAGACAGCAAGGAGAACAAGTGTTCTCATGATAATGATTGTTTAAACAATAGTAGCTGCCACTTGTAGAGCAACTATATATCAAGCGTTGTGTCCAGTGCCATCCACTTGTCATCATGTTTAACTTCCTCAGATGCCATCCATTAAGGTTACCTCTTGCAGATGGAGAGCATTGCTCAGACCTTAGTCTTATGGCTGTGAAGTCTTCCCCATGATTTCTGCAAAGGGATTTTCTTTACTACGCCCTCTGCAGGAATGTCTCTGTAACATCTCTGTCTACTCGGCCTCTTCCCTCATCTGTCCAAGAACTCCGCTCACACTGAGTATTTTGTGTTTTATCAACTTGATTAAACTCTTGGGAGCTGCAGTAAGTAGGCAAGAGGCTTACATACACTGTCTGACCAACTTCATTCTTCCTTGTTGCCTCCTTCCCTCTCAGGAGCAAATACACTCCCCTCGCCATCCGCACAGCAGCATGGGAATCATCTTTGGTGGCTATATTTCCTGCAAGGGGTGGGTGTATATCACTCACCCTCCACAAGCATATCAAAGTATTTTTTCCAAACATATAACAGAAAAAAAAAGGAAAACAAAATGTTCCCTCTGGCTTTTAACATCTATAAATAAGGTAGAGTGCTAATGCTGTCCCATTTTGTAGATGAGAAAACTGAGGCTGGCAGAAATAAGACAATTTATCCAAGGTCCTAAGAACTTCTAAGGGATGCTGCCCTGGCAACAAGAACTAACTACTTGCCCTAAACTTCCAGTTTGTCTTCTTGCCTGCCTGCCTTCTCTGCTGCTGTTTCCCTGCTTCTCACTGACTGCACCACAGTATCCCATGATCTCAATGTCTGCTGCACAAAAAGACCATATCCTCCTCCTTCAATCTGGAAACAGAGCTCAGCACGTAAGAGCCAGAGAGATCAGTCTCTCTCTCTCTCTCTCTCTCTCTCTCTCACACACACACACACACACACAATCATTGTCATCATGGAATGTAAGGCAGTTATGACCTTAAGATCTTACCCTCCACCACCCCCAGCACTCAGCCCTGAGAACAAGGAGAACTGGGGCAGCTCTGGAGTGGGACACAGTTACCTGGGCCATGGGTAGAGATCAGCCCGTACCAAGGCTGACGACTGACTCATTCACCCAGACACATTTCCATTTTCTCAGCTCAGGCAGCTCCTAATGCAAAGCTGAAAATTCTCCTCTGCCTCATTGTGTGCCTGCTTTTGCAGGCGGGGGCTTTGGGTAGGTTTCTGAAAAGCAATTATGCTTATTACTGGTTAAGATTTCAGAAACCTTCTGTTTGCCAAGTGCATTAATTCTCAGCTCTTTCCATCACTCATTTTTCCTGACAGCCCCATTTTGCAGGTGGAAAAATGTGCAGATGGAGAGCAATGGAGAAAGCCTGTACAAAAAAACCAAAGATGCAGAAGAGAGAGTTAAGGTTGGAAAGAGAGATTCCTAAGGACGTTATTGGTGTCCGTGGCATTCCCGAGGCGTCACTGTGGATGCCTCAATTACGTGAACCAATAAGTTTCCCCCTTTCCTTAAACCAGTTTGAGGCGAATTTCTCTCATATACAATCACAAGGCTTCTGACTACTATGCCTCTTAGATGTGGCATGTTTGAAAACAAAACAAAAATGTTTTTATTGCATTTCAATTTGTTTTACAAAACATGGGCTAATTTTAAAAACTGAAACCATATAAAACTGTATATGCTATAGATTTACAGTTAAGCATAACCAGTGAAACACATAGTTACTGCTGTGCCCTTCCACATTCTCACAGTAATTTAAGAGATCAAAGAGATGATCCACAGGATAAGGAGAACGGGAGGGAAGACAACAGCCATGACACCTTGGTGATGCTACGCAGCAAATGGACCAATGGCAACAGACTTGGCAGACCTAAGAAAGCTGAAGCCTATGCAGACAGTATAGAGCCAGAAAATCCATCTAACTGATGCTATGGCTCCCCCCAAGTCTCAGAATTGGCAGTGTGATGTGCCTCTTAAAAAAATGTACAGTTGAAGCAAGAAGCTCTGGCCTTGAGGTGTTCCATCCCAAAATAGGGAAAGGGCTGAGTTAAGTGAAAGGTATCACTTAAAGGCTGAGGCCTCATTCTCCTCTCCACTGTGACAGACTCAGGCTTTCACTCCACCTGTCAGGAAGATTTCACCCTGGGGAAAATCAGCAGCCCAGGAGAGAAGACCCAGGGATACTCACAGCTGGGGCTTACTCTGAGCAAACAGCTCAGCTATAATAGATCAGGTTTTTCCCAACCAACACGTCTCTCCCACATATTTGTTAATATGTACAGTAGCTCGAAAGGAAGGAAGGTTGTAATTGCACACACGGTTCTACCACTTGCTTTTTAAATTTAATTATGTGCTATGGGCACATAGACATCTATCCACATCAGTCATTAGATGCAATGGAATTATATGTATGAAGAATAGAATTTTCACACCGTCTCCAAGTATCACCCTAAGGGTTGTTTATTTACAGAGGTGGGAGGGTCCGGATCTGATGACCACTGCTTAGCCAAGGGATTGAATTTAGCATCACCAATGACGGACAAGGGACAAACTAATGCCACATGCCTTCTCGAGTGAGTCACTAACAAGGACATGACATCACTTCGGAGGCATTGCCACCAAAAATGTACATCCTGAATCTAACCAGCAAGAAGCAATCAGATGAATCCAAAGCATGAGACATTTTCCTAGATTCTTCAAATATGTTAGTGTTATGGGGGGAAGCGGGTACTGGGAAAAAGCCAGGGAACTGTTCTAGGTTGAAGGCAACTACAGAGATAGGACATCTCATTACAGGGCATGGTCCTGGGTTGAATCCTAGATGGGAAGGAAACTAGCTGAAAAGGAAATATTTGGGAGACAATTGGGAGAATTTGAATACAGAATGTGGATTCAAATATAGAAGGTACCTAATGTGTGGTATTAACCTCGAATTTCCTGAGTATGGTGCAAATGTGACAGATGTGGAAGGACTGGTGAATCTAGGTGAAGGATATCTGGGTATTCACTGAACTTGTTTTGAACTTTTCGGTAGGTTTAAAATTTTTTTTTAATAAAAAGCTAGGAAAGAAGAGAGTCGGCCTCTGGAGTGTGCTCCACCCGAACCATTTGGGCAGGTGACTCAACTTCTCCAAGTGTCATTTCCTCCTCTGTCAAAGGGAGATAATAATAGAACCTACCTCATGAGGCTGTTGAATTAAATGAGATAATGCCTGCAAAGTGTGTATCATAGTTCCCAATAAATGTTAACTGTCATTATCATCTGCTCACTGTCTTTAATGGATGCATAATTCCATTGTCTTCAGTTTCTCTTCATTTGGCAGCAAAGTCATCACCCAGCTAATGAGCTCTGTGGTTTTCTTGTCAGTGCAAGACAAGGTGGTCACGATTTGTGCTGTCTGCTACTGATTGGAGCAGAACAAGGTCTTGCTCTGACTGTCGACTTTGGATGCTGGACTATTGACACCTGCGATTTGGAGCCCTTTCCCTACCTCCCTAGGAAAACAAAACCCCCTTCTCTGTGTATGGAACACATTCAATGTGGTTCTCCACCACCACAGTGGTAGCCACTCACCCAGACCTGGACAAAATTCTCTTTTTGCCTGGCATCGTGGTTACTTTAAGGACAAGCATCATCTCAGACAGAGTCATCTCCGGGAGATATTTGCCAGCACAATCTGGAATACCTCGATAAGCCAGAAATACACACATGGGTGAAGCCAGCCCTGGTCCCAGGAAACCCTTGGGTCTAGGAAGGGGAGACAGACAGCATGCCGATCCAGCTTCCCAGGACCCCAAATCCCAAAAGTACTCCAAGAATATCAGCGCTTTTTCACCTCTCTGTCACCTTCAAATGAGGCACCAAAATTGAACTTCTAAGAAACTTGCTTTATCTGCAAGAGCAGAGATTTAAGGTTCACTGTGAAACACTGGAGGAGCGATTTCCTTCCAATTACCACTGGTTTCTCGTCAACACCATCCTCCCTGGGGGCCATTAATAGAGGGGAGATAGTACCAGATGATAATGTCAGGGGCCCAGCACTATTAAATAACTTCTAGAAATCCCCAAGGTCTAATGAAAATGGTGCTCCTTTTAACTCTTAACTTCTTCTCTTCTTTTTTTAAGCACTCTCCATTCATTTCATTTTATTGTGTTTAGGCCATCCTTTGACGCAAATAGGACAAATATAGTCATATCCATCTCTCTAATAGCAGAAGGTGGTTCAGTTCACAGAGGAGAGCAGTCTCTGGCATCAGACTGCCTGCATTCCCTCTTGGCTCTGTCAATTAGCAGTTTATAACCAGTGACTCTGCATCTTTAGGCCTCAGTTCCCTCATCTGTAAAATAGGGGTAAGAGTACCTACCACATAGCGTAGTGGTAAGACTAAGATAAAATAATGAATACAATGCAAGACCTGGCACATAGTAAGTGCTCAATAAGTATCAGCTTTACCATTATTATAGACAATCCAGGGGCAACAAAGGTAGACAAACAATTACAAAGAACTGCTAGGTAGAGGCATAGCGCTAGACACTGAGGCAGATCCAAAGGGCCAAGAAAATTGTCCCTGCTCTCAAGGCTCTCGCAACTAGGTTGAGGAAAGAGACAGAATGTAGGGGTAAACAAAACAATAATGAAAGCAATTAGAAAAGAGTCCCCTGTAAGGGATGTTCAAGGTGACTCCAATAGTTAGACACATAGTAGAGGCAATTGGGTGAGACCTGCAAGGCAAGGACAGCAACCGTTTCATCTCTGTGGCTGGGAATCAGCATAGAATCAAGCCCAAGGAGATGCTCAGGTGAATGGCTACATAAATGCCTAGGTGTTCAGAATGAGAAGACGTGTTAAAAGACACACGTGGTTTGAGAAATGTCTTGCCACATTCTCACAGCCAAGTAATGTTAGAGGGTCACAGAGTTGGCCTGATCTAGAAACTGCTTGATGTCTGCTCCTGATCTTTCAATGACATCCTGCTGCCTTCATTGATGTGTCTCTAAATCTCTACAAATTCTGAAGTATAATAGGTGTCCACTCCATATTGGTGGAGAGGATGGAAGAATGAGTAGGTGAGTGGGTGATTAGGTGGATAGTAGATGAATGGGTAGGTGGGTGGATGAACTGCAGGTAGATGGATAGTTGAGAGATGAATGGATGGTGGTGGGGAGATGTATGGATGGAGGGTAGATGGTCAAAGGCACAAAATTGGATGGACAGTAGTCCAAGTAGAGTGGGAATAAAAAGCAGCCACATATAGTCAAGTACTTAAGAGCCCAGTTATCCCTTGTTAAAATAACAGCTACTTAATACTATACAATAAATACTATAATTCAGTACTTATGTGCCAGAGCCTGTGCTAAGCTCTTTAGAGAGATCATCTCCTACAATCCTCAGAAAAATCCCAAGGTCATCATTATTATACCCACAAGGGAACTGGAGCTTAAGGAGGCAGGTCTCCAACTTGCTCGGCAAGTAGTTGGCAGATTGAGGGCTCAGACTCAGACTGCTCAAAACTCTAAACTGCTCTTAATGTCTGTGCCAAATAGCAGTGATTGACCTTCTTCTTCCCAGCAGAAGTTCATAACACAAATCAGGAATCAGGAAATATTTCCCAGGGAAGGAGACACCTGAGCCAAGTCTTAAGCGCCAACAGAAGAAAGGGCTCTCAAGGCAGAAAGAATAGACAGGCTGGTACCAAGACATGTAAGAATGGGGCAGAAATAAAGACAAGGCTGGACAGGTAGGCTAGGAGCAAATCATGGAGGCCCTTGAGTGCCACATATAGAACAATTAATAAGAATACTGTGAGTAGAGAATGATGCCAAGTCCCTTGTATTATCTCATCTCATTCTCCCCACAATCTGAGAATAGTCGCTACTATGAACCCATTTTGCAGCTGAGGACACAGATCCTCCAAGATTCTGTACCTTGCCGAATGTCACAGAGCTAGTAAGTAGCAAAGCCAAGACTTCAGCCCAGGCCACTCTGACTCCGTGCTTTATGCTTTTAACCAGCAAGCTGTACCTCCCTATGTCGGCTTGAACTTTATTCCTTCCACAAGGGTTTGGATTCATTCTGTCCGGTGGGAAGCCATCGATATCTTTGAATCAGGAATAACCTGATAAAGTGTGTGCTATTAGGAATATCCTCTCTGATGACTCTGGAAGTTGGACAGAGGAAGACAAGTCTGGTGTCTTTTGTAAGCCCCCCTTCGACTGGCCTCTGCAAGCCTGCCTTTGCCCCAATAGCCTGCATCCCACCTCCCAGGCTCTGGAACCCATTCACTGAATGCGAGGTCAAGACGCTTGATTTTGCTGTGTGCTCTTAAGCAGGACCTGACCCTTGCTGAGCCTCGGCTTTCTTAGGCAAAATAAGAAAGAGACTGGGCTCACAGTTCCTTAAAAACCTCTCCAGCTCTGACATTACAGCTTTCCTCTGATGTTCTCTGGGACTGTGCAGCTAAATGTACCACTTTTAGCCACTTAGCCTCAGGAAAGTTGACATCTACATTTTTTTTCACTACTATAAATTTTCGATGGCTCTTCCTCCCAATATAAAAGAGGTATTTTTGGCCACTGTTCAATACAAAGCTTTTGTTCTCCCAGCCCTCGGGTGTCACCATCAGCTTGTCTCTGCAGAATCCTCTTCAAGACACCTTTGCCTTCCAGGGCCACAGCTCCAAGGGGGAGGCTATTTATAAACCCCTGACAGTGTTTAATCACTGATTGCGTGTAGCTGAGGAGTTGTCAAAAATAGCATGACGCCAGGGGTTGGCTCCCGAAATGCCAGCAGAGGTGTCAACTGCCACTTGCTGGTGACACTGGGGAAGGTTTGCATTCCATTTCAATGTGGCCCAAGACCTAAACTGGGGAGAGGGGAGACTAATTGTAAACAACACGGGGAACCTGACCTCTAGACCTGCCCTGAAAAGTATTCAGGCAGGACCGGCCTTGTCAGTGTTGATGGAAGGGCAGGCACTATTGTGAGCAGTGGGCAATATTGTGTGGTATTTGTAGGTGTGGGTGTTAAAGCCAGACTGCCTGGGTTCAAAGTCCAGCTCCAACTCTTATGGGAGCTACAACCTTGGGCAAATTATTTAACATCTCAGTGCTTCAGTTTCCCTACCTGGAAAATGGGGATATTGTGGGTTTCAGTGAGGCGTTGCATGTGATGTCATTAGAACAGTATCAAGCACATAGTAAATGCTCAATAAGATGTTGGCTGGCATTATGAGTAGGACTCTGGGGCAGTGAGAGGCCCCACTGACCTGAAGAAGTAAGCATACCATAAGGTAGTAGTTCTCAAATTGCGGTCCACAGGTTCACCAGGGAACTTGCTAGAAATGCAAATTCTCAGACCCCATCCAGCCCACTGAATTCGAATCTCTGGGGGTGGGAGCCATAAATCTGGATTGCAACCAGCCCTCTGGTGATGTGATGCTCAACAAACTCTGAGAACCCCTGCCAGAGGCATCCCTCCATCCCTCCACACCACTCCTCATGGGTGAGGGAGAACAGCAGCACCGGCTGTGGGGCACACGACAGATCTTTCTCTTTACCTGTGCCTCACTTTTTCCACTGTAAAATGGGGTAAAAATACAGGGATGTTGTTAGAAGTCAATGGAATAATGGATATGACAAGCTGAATATCCCATCCCATCTCTGTTTTATCTTCTCAGAAGACCTTAGGAAAATATCCCTGGGACGAGAGGCAGGCCCCAGCAGACTCAACAGCTGGCCCAGCCATCTGTAAACATGGGGGCTGGGGCTTCAGACCTGGTGACTAAGGGAGGGAGAGAATGGGTAGGGATGACCAGGACTTAAATCTTGGCTTTGGCAGAGCAACAGAGGCAATTTACCTCACCTTTCTGAGACTTTCTGTATAATGAAAACAATCATAGTCCCATTCAGGGCTGTTGAAACAACTAAATGAAATCTCTTGCCCAAGAGAAACTTATTAAGCATCTACCCATGCAGGCTCTGTCTGGCCCTGAAGGTACAGTAGTGAACAAGACACGCTCCCTGCCATGGCAGAGCGGACGCTCTAATGAGGGAGACACATATTCAACATCTCACTATAAAATTATTATCTTGTTACAATTGTGATAGATGCATGGTGACCTAAGAGAGACCCACCTAAAATGGGGGGTTAAGGAAGGGTGAGGGCATGATGGTTGAGAGCAAGAATTCAGAAGCAGAGTAGGAAGGTCAGGGGTGACATTCAGTCAGAAGCAATAGCACATACAAAAGATGGGAATGAGCAATGGCAACTGCAGGATCTTTTTTTTTTTTTTTTTTT
>NW_016107643.1:50429-90388 GCF_001604975.1 Cebus imitator
TTCAAGCGGTTCTCCTGCCCCAGCTTCCTGAGTAGCAAGGATTACAGGTGTGCACTACCACGTCTGGCTAATTTTTGTATTTATTAGAGACAGGGATTTGTCATGTTGGCCAGTCTGGTCTCAAACTCCTGACCTCAAGTGATTCACCTACCTTAGCCTTCCAAAATGTTGAGATTACAGGTGTGAGCCACTGCACACGGCTGACAGTTGCCTGATCTTCAAGGCCACCTTGAGAATTTTGAGCAATAAGAAGCAATCAGAGGATTTCCAGTAGAGGAGAGGCATGACTAAATTTAAATTGTTAAAATCCTATTTTAAAAAAAGAATCAACCATACCAAGTGTTGGTGAGGATATGGAGCAACTGAAACTCTCATATGCTGCTGGTGAAAACCTCTGATGAATAGTTTGACAATTTTGTATGAAGTTAGAAATACCCTCTTACCATCCAAACCCACAATCCCACTTCTAAGTATTTACCCAACTGAAATTTAAATGTATGTTCGTGTCACTGAGTACCCTCATTTTTCTAAGAGATAGTTTAATAATTTTTTTCTCTTCTTTTCTCCTTTTCCCCACTTTCTACTTAGCCCTTTAGAAATGAAAATATAGCCTTTTGTCTCCCCTTCACCAGATACTCTCTACAAGGCAAAGTCATCTACAACTATGTGCTTGGGAGCTCCAGCAAGGAACTCTCACCCACCAGAAGGTTACCTCGAGAGATAACAGTAAATTCACAGCCCAAAGTATGCCTGCCCACAAATACACCAGTGGTCACCAGCACGACAGCCTGGTAGATAAGGCACTGTGCTAACACAAAGACCCCCTACCTGCACATTTCCCCCCACCCCTCCACATGCTGTTCATGTTAGGCCCCCTTTAAAAGTGCTCACTTTCTGCTCTAAAATGAGTGATACCCTTAAAGCAGGAAGCCTGCATTTCTTCCCCTAAGCTGGCTTTGGAATGAAAAATGACTTTATACCAGACCTCACTGTTAATTCGACTCTGCAAGCAGCAAGCAACTGAACCAGCATTTCAGTTACATTCACACACAAGCACAGGCTGGAGGTAAGTGTTTGTATTAAATAGCAGCTTGCTACATAATCACCAGAAACCTGGAAACAATTCAAATGTCCATTGACTGATGAAGGGATAAACAAACTACGTACATCTATTCAATGAAATACGACTATTCAGCCGCAAAAAGGAACGAACTACTGATACACACAACAACACAGATGAACCACGTAATTATGCCACGTGAAAGAAGCCAGACTCAAAAGAATCCTACTATATTACTTTATGTATATGGTACCTTTTAAAAGCCAAAACTATATGGATAGGAAACAGAGCAACGCTTGTAAGGGGCTGGGGTGGAGGAAGCAGTTGCCTGCAAGGAGCCTCAGGGAACTTCTCTGGGTGACAAAACTGCTCTGTTTGTTTTTTAAATTTTAAATTTTAATTTTAAGAATCTTGGAATTGTTCTAAATTTTGATTGTGGTGGTGGTTATATGACTGCATGAGCTTGTCAAAATCCACAGAACTATACATGAAAAAAGGTGAATTTTGCTTTATATAAATTGCATCTCTTTTGTTTTGTTTTGTTTTGTTTTTGAGACAGAGTCTTACTCTGTCACCCAGGCTGGAGTGCAATGGTTGGTCTCAGCTCACTGCAACCTCCGCCTCCCAGATTCAAGGGATTCTCCTGCCCCAGCCTCCCAAGTAGCTGGGACTTACAGGCACATGCCGCCACACCAGGCTAATTTTTGTATTTTTAGTAGTGACGGGGTTTGACTATGTTGGTCAGGTGGGTCGAATTGCACTTTTTAAAGAGACAACACCTTTGCTGTAGAGAGGAGAACTGATTTGGTTGGAGACCAGTAGAAAGCCTTTGCAGATAAGAGATGAGATGATGTGTCTGCACTAGGATGTGGCAGTGAGGATAGAGAAGTAAGCAGATTCAAGAGCTATTTAGGAGGTAAACATAATATACAAAATCCTATGCTGCACAAGGCTGGCTCCTGGTAGGCTCACTCTCAGTTGCTTTCTCTGTCAGTTATATGAGCCATTTGTATCATAGACAACTTCCTAATCCATATCTGCAACTTCTGCCAATCATAGCACGCTGTGGCCTTGTAGTTTCAGAAAGGGAAGGAGACAGGGACAGGAGTCAGGCGAGTGGGCAGAGGAACCGTTGGAGACCCAGTGGAATAGAAATTCATAGGACTGCAGGGCGAACTGGAATTAAGGCACGCCTGAGGTACGAACAGGATCTCAGGTGATGGCTGCAGAGAGTCAACCATCCCTCATCCATGAATGAGGAGACCAAGGCACAGGTGGCCAGTGACTCTAGCAGGCTTGTAGGGGTTTGCTGAATCTGCTTGAATTTCCCTTCTCATCTGAGGCTTTGAGCCCTGTCTTTAGGACCTCGGAGGACAGCCATGAATCATGGGTTAAATTTCAGGTCTAATTATTTCTTCGGGTGACATTACCCTCAATTCTTGGAGACAGAGATTGAATTCTGTGTAGTGAGACCTGGGATGGGAGTCATAAGACCTGAGTCATCATCCTGGTTCTGACTCTGTGACTTTGGGTGACTTGTTTCCACTTTCTGGGCTTTGATTTCTTCATCTGGAAAACGAACTAGTTGATCTCTAAGGACTTATCTGGCTTTAAAAATAAGGGTATTCTCCTTGAAGGATTTTTATTTTACCCATCCTAATCCTGCAATGTATGTAAATTTTACAAGTTTACTGAAAGGAATAGGGCAGGATAAAATGAATAGATTAGGAAATTGAGATGAAGAGAAACTAAGAGGAGGCCACAGACTTACACTTAGCTAGAGATTTACCTTATCCTTAACCTTGAAGATCAAATTTATATTCAAGGTTTCTAGCAGTCAAATCAAAGAGATGGCCAAGAGTTGTGACAGCAACACTGTTAAACAGAAATTTCCGCAATGGAGGAAATGTCCTATAGCTGCGGCGTTCTAATCTAGCAGCTGCTACCCACATGTGGCTATCAAGCACTTGAAATGTGGCTGGCATGACTGAGGACTGGAATTTTACATTCTCACTTAATTTTAACTACTGTAAATTGGAGTAGCCTCGTTTGGCTAGTGGACTGCTATATTGGACAATGCAGTGTTAGATAATTTACAATGTTTGTTCCATGCGGCAATTATAAATTTACTACTTCTCAGCTCCAAGTTCACCCTTTATTGCCTGGTCTGCAATAATCGAGTTGGGCCTTGTGAAGATTTTTTCTTTGCCAGCTAGCACTATGTTAAACTTTGACATTAGGGGACACAGGAGAGACACTGAAGGAGAAAGGTGTTTCTCTTTCCATTCCCAGTGCTCTTCTCTGTGCTGGCCTTTATGGTGTATGCATCACCTGGTTCTGGATGTGCAGGCTGCTTTTGCAGGTCCCAGTAGCACATGTGGCTTCTCCAGTGCCTGGCTTCTGCAGTGCATCTGGCTTCTGCAGCACCTGACTCAACTCCAGTATCACAAGTGGATTCTCCAACATGCAACTCCTGAAGGGCAGGCACCAATCCCTACGGGGTGCAGCAGCCAGCAGTACCCAAAGGCAAGCAGGGCTCCCCAGAACCTCTTTAGGCAAATTCAGAGTGGAATGCCACAGATGAGGTCCCTCCCTGTGAACAGCCTCTGGGGGCACCCCTTTGGGCAGTTTTCCAGCAAGTTTCAAGGCACAGCATCTCTGCACAGATGCTCCTCACTGGGATGCAGGAGGGCAGATTTCAGCAAGTCCTGCCGGCGCAGTAGCTTGAACACTGCTCTACTAGTCATCAAGCCACGCCATGCCCTCTCCAACAAGTCCAGAGCCAGGGGATCTTCTGTGAGCACTCCATCTCAGTCCTAAGGGGCGTGGGTACTCCTCATACCTGCTATTCCTACATCCTTTATAGCTCTTTACTTCTTACTAGCCAATCCCTTATGACTCCAATTCTCTTCTATAGTTAACAGTGTTTATATCAAACTTTCTCTGTTCAAATTACTGTGCATTTTTTATCCCCTGACTGGACTCTGGCTGACATAGAAGTAGTCTCAGGAAATAGATCTGTAGAGATGGGACTTGCGCATTGGTTTGGTCATGCCCTTGGGCTTGAGTACAGTAATGAGCTCCTTACCCATGGGAAATGGGATGTTAGCAATTCATTGCATGCAGTGCCAATTAAACAAGCTACAACCAACCAAAGCAAGTGCCCAGGGAGCCCAGGAGGATGCTTCACTTGATTGTTATGGCAATAATGATGACTATAATGATTGCAGTGTGGAATATATTCTTTGAGTGGACTTGAATGCTTACAGAAAGTGCCAAACTCAGCTCAAATCATGACCTGAAAACCAGAGAGGTTAAATGAATATTTTATTTCTTATAGATACAAGGCTGATATTGCTGAAAACAAAAATCTAATTGTGCAGATTGCCGAATTATAGTGTCAGTCAGATTCACAACCCTACTAAGTTGCTCAAATGAGAGTTGATTGGAAAAAAAGGGAATCATAAAACTGGAAACAGGAACATCTGGTTGGACCTAGATGAAGTTGATGATCGTGAGTCCCAAAATCACTGAACTTCCATTGCCAGTGGAAGGAGCTTGCCCTCTGCTGTATTAGGACACTAGCATATCTTTGCTTGACAGCCCTGTGACAACCTCATCTGAGACAAATGCCTTGAAAAGTTATGGCCTTTCTCTTCCACACCCACCACGACCACCTTTTGTTGCCATTAGACCCATAACTAGGGTCAAATAACAGCATCCTCCAGGGAGACAGGTACACATTATGACCTTGAAGAAAATAGCTTAAACACCAAAAGAATCGCAAAAATTTGCTAATGCATATCAGCATTAACCTGGGTAACACATTTGCGTGTGGAATTGAAAGGTGTTAGACCAAGGAGGGTAGATTATAACACTGTAGTGAGCAAATTCACTGATATGAGTGAACTTACGAGTGACAGGATGTGGGGGAAGCGTGAGAATGTCATATTTTTAAGGAGGATAGCTCTAGCTCGTGTAGACCTAATATTGCTGGAAGTGTCTCTAACTGCTTATTCGGTTGTTGACTAAAACTTGGGTTCAACAGTGACTTACATTTAATGATGTTGAGATGCCAGAACTTCCCTAAAGTTATACAGAGGAGGAAATTCAAAGGCTTAGGGAGACCAGAAGGTTTGCCTGGATGTGTCATGTGCAACCTGCCCACTCATCTACCAATTGTCTTAATAAGAAGGCCCAGCAGACACTCACTTGACTAAAGTAATGAGAAATACTAGTTCTGATTATTTCCCAAGGTGGAAATACTTCAATCAGAGGACACAAAAATAAGTCCATCCAATTGGAAGGTGAGGCTGTCACTTGGCCATTTCAGGACTGTTTATGCCACTGAGTCAATAAGCAGAAAAGGGGGTTACTCTATGGGTTAGAATGATTGATCCTGATTAACGAGAGAAAATTGGACTGCTGCCACAAAGTGGGGTGAAGAAGTTCTATTCCTGGAGTGCGGTGCATTCTATGGTTTGCCCAATAGTAAACATTAAGATAAAACCATAGCAACCCAAAAAAGGGTAGAATAATTGAGGACTCGGGCCACTTGAGAAGAAAGGTTTAGGTTACCCCACCAAATAAGGAACCCCAACTAACTCTGTTAGGGGGCTCTGTTGGAGAGCAAAGAAACACAAATTGAGTAGTGGAGGCTGGGCGTGGTGGTTTACACCTGTAATCCCAGCATTTTGGGAGGCTGAGGTGCGTGGACCACTTGGGCTCAGGAGTTTGAGACCAGTCCATCTCTACAAAAAAATAATTAAAAAATTAGCCAGATGTGGTGGCATGTGCCTGTAGTCCTAGCTACTCAGGATGCTGAGGTAGAAGATCGCATGAGTCTGGGAGGTCGAGACTGCAGTGAGCTGTGATTGTACCACTGTGCACTCCAGCCTGGACAACAGAGCAAGGCTCTGTCTCTTAAAAAAAAAATGGTAATGGAAGAAAGAAACCATGGATATCAACTATGACCTCATGACCTATTACAGAATAAAGCCTGTAGCTGCTCTGCATATGTTCCCTTTGCTTGTTATAAGAATGTGCTATTTTATTCTTTTCCTTCTTCTTTTTGTTTTGTATTCAAATTTTTGAAGCTTAATTTTATAATTTACCCGTTGGATAACAGAATATTCAGTAGTACTAAAACAGATTGAAAGATAATATATCCAACAATAGATATAATGACATCAGGATGGTGCAATTCCTCATTTTGGGGAAAGGGTAAGAACTGCTTACTCTTAATGAGGATAGCTGTTATCTTGTCAGATGGGAAGACGAATTGTTTTATTATATGGGACTCTAGATGTGTGTAGAGGGTCCACATGGAAGCTGAGTAGCTGTGGTGACACAAAAAGAGCATAACCTAGAAGACATCTGGACTGCAACCTGATGAGACCCGGAGCACGAAACCCAGCTAAGCCAAGCCCAGACTCCTAACCGGTGACAACTAAGATCATATTTATATGCTGGGTTTTTTGTTTTGGTTCGACTTGGATTTTTTTGTTTGTTTTTTAAATTTTTTTAAATTATACTTTAAGTTCTGGGATACGTGTGCAGAACGTGCAGGTGTGTTACATAGGTGTACACGTGCCATGGTGGTTTGCTGCACCCATCAACCCGTCACCTACATTAGGTATTCCTCCTAATGCTATCCTTTTCCTAGGCCCCAAACCCCAAAAAACCCCAGTATGTGATGTTCCCCTTCCTGTGTCCATGTGTTCTCATTGTTCAACACCCACTTACAAGTGAGAACATACAGTGTTTGGTTTTCTGTTCCTGTGTTAGTTTGCTGAAAATGATGGTTTCCAGCTTCATCCATGTCTCTGCAAATGACATGAACTCATGTCCTTTGTTATGACTGCATTGTATTCCATGGTATATGTGCCATATTTTCTTTATCCAATCTATCACTGATGAGCATTTAGATTGGTTCCAAGTCTTTGCTACTTTGTTTTTTTAAGTGTACAATTCAGTGGTTTTTAGTATGTTCACAATGATTTGCAACTATCACTAGTATTAATCCCAGAGTATCTTCATCACTTCCCACAAAATAACATCATACCTCTCAATTTTTTGCTGTACCCTTCCCTTGGTAACCACTAATTTACTTTTTGTCTCTATAGATTTGACTATGCTGGACATTTTATATAAATGAAATCATACAATATGTGGGCTTTTGTGGCTGGTTTCCTTCACTTAACATGAGGTTTTCAAGGTATATCCATGTTGCAGCGTGTGTTAGCACTTCATTCATTTTTATGGCTACTATATGAGCATACCACATTTAGTTTATTCATTCATCAGTTGATGAACATTTAGGTTGCTTCCACTTTTTGATGGAACATTCAATCATATGACCATTCATGTACAAATTTTTGTGTGGATACATGCTTTTCATTCTCTTGGGTATATACCCAGAAGTATAATTGCTACATCACATGGCAAGTCTCTGTTTAACATTTTGGGTAATTGCCAGATAGTTTTCCAAACTGGCCGCATCATTTTTCCATTTCTACCAACGACATGTAAGGTTCCAATTTCTCCACATCTTCAACACTTGTCATCTGTCTTTTTTATGACAACCACCCTAGTGAATGTAAAGTAATATCTCATTGGAATTTTGAAAATTGAAAATTTCCCTTATGTCTAATGGTGTTTAACAACTGACTTTGCCCATTTTTAAATTGTTATTTGTTTCTTTATTGTTGAGTGGTAAGAGTTGTTTTTGTTTTTGTGCTTGTTTTTGAAACAGGATTTCACTGTTTCAAAAGGCTAAAGTGCAATGGCGCAATCTCAGCTCCCTACAACCTTCGCCTTGTGGATTCAAGCAATTCTCCTGCCTCAGTTTCCCAAGTAGTTAGAATTACAGGCATGGGCCACCACACCTGACTAATTTTGTGTTTTTAGTAAAGATGGGGTTTCACTATGTTGGTCAGGCTGGTCTCGAACTCCTGACCTCAGGTGATCCACCCACCTCAGCCTCCTAAAGTGCTGGGACTACAGGCGTGAGCCACCGTGCCCGGCCAAGAGTTGTTTCTATATTCTGATACCAGACTTTTATCAATTACATGATTTGTAAATATGTTCCTTCATTCTGGTGGTTGTCATTTCACTTTCTTAATAGTATCTCTGGATGCACAACCGTTTTTAATTTTGATAAAGTTCAATTTATCCATTTTTAATTTTGCATTTTGTGCTTTCAGTATCACATTTGAGAAGCCATAGTCTAATTCAAGGTCACAAAGAGGTATGCCTGTGTTTCCTTCTAACAGTTTTATGGTTTGAGCTCTCCTATTTAGGTCTTTGATACATTTCGAGTTAATTTTTGTCCATAGTGTGAAGTGAGAATCCAAAGTAATTTTTTTTGCCTGTGGATATCTAGTTGTCCCAGCACCATTTGTTGAAAAGACCATTATTCTTTTCTCATTGAATGGTTTGGCACTATGTCAAAAAATCAATTGACTATAGATGTATGGGCTTATTTCTGGACTCTCAATTCTATTCCATCAATCTATATGTCTATCCTTATGCCAATACCCCACTGTTCTGATTACTGGTAGCTTTGTAGTAATGTGTGTTGCTTGCAGCCTCCAAGTTTATGATAATTTGTTACATAGAAAGAAAACTAATGGAGTAACCAAAGGGTAGACTCAATCAGTTCTCAACATATTACCTCTGAGCTTTAACTTTACCCTTCATTCTCTCTCTACGATGATGGAGCTGGGCTCTGTAAATATCTCATTCTCAAGCTTTGTCCATAAAGAATGCTGTGAGACACTGGAGGAGGAAGAGATCCTCTTCCCGGCTCCTATGTGCTCCTCCAGGCAAGTTTCTGAAGCACTGCACGTTTGCCCAGCCCACAGGGCTTTTTTTTTTTTCTTTGAGACAGACCTTTGCTCTTTTACCCAGGCTGGAGTGAAGTGGTGCAATCTCTGCTCACTGCAACCTCCGCCCCTCAAGTTCAAGCAATTCTCCTGCCTCAGCCTCCCGAGTAGCTGGGATTGTAGGCACCCACTACCACACCCAGCTAATTTTTTTATGTTTTGTAGAGACAGGGTTTTTGCCATGTTGCCCATGCTGGTCTCAAACTCCTGGCCTCATATGATCCACCTGCCTTGGCCTCCCAAAGTGCTAGAATTACAGGTATGAGCCACTGTGCCTGGCCCCACAAAGGGTTCCTGATAACGCAAGTGAGCCACTGTGCAAGCACTGGACTGTCTGACTTCTGCCTTCCTGTGAGATAATCAAATGCCTTCATGTTTAAGTGATTTTTACATGACAATTGTTTACTTGCAGCTAAAGTATTCCTAACCAATATAGCTAGGACAGAATAGCTCTCCATCTTGTGAACTGGGCAACCTGGGCCAAATCTCCTGACCTCTCTAAGTCTCATGTCTTAATCTGGGGTCCTTCACACCCTAAGATAAAGATTAAGTGGAAGCAGTTTATTCAAGAAGTGAAGGGAAGGCTAGCAGGAGAATGGAGAGGTGAGGGACAGAAGAAAAGACAGACAACGGATGGTGTGTGATTAAGGCAGCTGCTACCGTGGGCCACTGGAGCTCAGTCCCACTGGGGATTTCTGGAAGATAGTATAGAATGCACACCTCAGGGTTACCCCCGAGGGTCAAGGGAGATAGGATATCAATGCACAAGCTCCCATCAGTCAATGTTTGAAAGCTGCTGGTGAATGGGGTTATAAATGCCTCTAGCCTGCTAGGCCAACAGCAAGAGGAACCTCTTGGGCAAAGGAATGCAGGTGCTAGCTGTTAGTGTTCACTGAGTTGGTTGAGGCAAGAGGATATGAGTGAGGACCTGAACGTGTCTGTGACACTGCAGTTCCCTCTTCTGCAAAATAAGGAAGAGAATTCCTGCCTCACAGAGTTGCTGCTGTACTGCTGCACTGCAAACTCCAAGGGTTCCTATTCGTATCTTGGAGACCCTGAGTTGCTGTGAAAACTAAAGGAGGTGGTGTAGAGAGAGCACATATGTCAGTAAGTCCTCAATATGAGTCCATTCCTTTTTCTTTTAACAATCACATCACCCTGTCAGGGACTTACTCTGCGCCAAGCACTGTACTCGATGTTAGCCATGCCTGAGATACAGATACTAGTCATCTTTTACAGAAGAGGAAAAGAGGCTCATGGGGTTTCAGTTACTTTCACCAGGTCACGGAGCACATCAGAGCCATGTCCATGTGACTGCAGAGCCCTTGCTCTTAGCCTCTGCTATGCACTGAGTGACCAGGGCTGATACTGACACACTGCCCAGCTGTGCTTAGTTCAGAGGTCAGGTGCCAAACGGCCTCCATCAGCATCGTCCCTTGTCAGACACAACCCAGATTAGCTTAGGGAGAAGCTGTGGCCAGGAACTGACATGTCCTCTACTGCTTCTCTTCCTGCTTAATTGGTGTCCCCCCAGGATAGCTCAGGTGGGTGGGAAAAAGTCTTATTTCAAACTGCCTGAGGCTTTGGCCTCTTCTGCCCACATGTGCCCCACAGGCATCTCGTAGCACCACCTTTGGAGGAATTAACTTTGGCATCTTAAGCACCACGCTTGGGGGAGTTCATTTTGAATCTCTGCCTCTAGGCTGGCAAAGACAAGTGGCATGGCAAGGCCCTTTGTTCTGTCAAACTGGTTCAGCTAAGCCCCAAAGAAACGAACGTTGTGCCCACTTTTGTCTTTCTGCCTTGGGAGGTCCAAGCTGTGACTGATAACCTTTCTCTCCAGGGCTCCTAGGGTAACCAAATCTGGGTACCTGCACAGAGGAGATTATTCAACCTTCATGGAGTGCAGGCCTCAGGGCAGGTCCTGACTGGGCTCTGGGAATAAAAGTATGATGGACATTGTGGCTGACTCCGTATCGTCCCTTCCATTCAGTCCTACTTGTCGAAAGGCTATGGCTTTTAGGATTGCTCCAGTTCCAGAAACAGGTCCTGGTATTTTTGGCTATTCACCACATCCATTTTCCTTTCCTCTGGAGATGCAGCTAGACTACATTTCCCACATGCCTTTCAGTTAAGTGTGGACACGTGACTAAGTTCCAGTGGTGTGCTGGTAAATGTTTAACAACCAGGTCACCTGGGTGAGTGGAGGCCCTGGTTGTGGCATTTGGTGATTCCCATGTACAGCTGATTTCAAGATTCCAATGTGATGTCGCTGAAAATGGAGTTAAGGATGGATGTATGCTAGCATACTATTACAAAGCATTCCTCCATACAGATACAATGGCATTCATAGCTCTAGAGCATGAGTACTACTTGCCAGGTACTGAGTATGTGCTTTGCATGCTGTCACAGCTGAGGCAGAGTTTAGCGTGCAGGACACTTATTAAAAAGGGCCCTTGGATCAACACTTGATGGCAGAGAGTGAACACAAAAAGAATTTGGCAAAAGAAGAAGTCAAGTTACGATACAGGTCCAATAACAGCCCTGGCCAAGCCCATGGACAACTCTGAAGCTAGAATGGTCCTTCAATGTTGTCCCAAATTGGGCCACTATGCTGCTATGTCAGTCAATCTTTGGATACGAGCCACCATGGGAAGACTAAAACCTTGGGCAAGAAGACTCTCTGCAGCTGACACCCTCCCAGCATCTGGAGCATCTGGAGCTACAAATATTAGAGGAACTCTGGGAAACATACACATTATTTTATTCGACAACCCTATGAAGAAGAGACTATTCACAATCACATTTTATAGATAAGTAAATAGAAGTTCTGGGTGGTTAAATAATTGCCTTAAGCCACAGGTCTGTGTGATTGGCAAGCTCATGTTCACTTTTATTCTTTATATCCTGTCCTGCTTGCCTCCAGCCCTCATCTGCAAGGCAGACTGGGCAGATGGGGCAGGAAAGGCAAAGAGGACTGCCTGGAGCTCAAAGCACAAACTGTCCTTGGAATGTCTCAAAGTTCTTTGGAAAGTCCTTCAGGGCCTGGGGCATTCTTCTGAAGAAATTTCTTGATTAGAAAAATCCTGTGCTTTGAGGATGGAATTGGAGGTGTGGGCACAGCCAAAGGTCACTGGGAAAGGAGCCACAGTTGCAGGGAAAGGGAGCAAACTCAAGAATACCATTAGAGATTGAGAGCCAGCCATGGCTATACAGAGAAGGGCCCAAAAGGACAGTCACCTCCATCAGGGCCATGGCGGTTTCCATGGAGGAAGTCCTAAGCTGCCCAGAGAATGAGTGACCCAAAGTTGCTCATTAGCTGTGCAACCTTAGGGAAGTCACTCCACCTCTCTGATAGTCTTCTCATGTGAAACTAGGGACAATGACCTGCTCTGCTTGAGGCTGCACAATGGAGCGATTAGAATTGCTGGCTTTCAAATCAGACAAGGAACCCTTGGCTCTGCCACTTACTGTGTAATTTTGAGCAAGTTCTCCAATTTCTCTACGCCTGTTTCCACATGTGTAAAATAAGAATAAGAGTACCTGTGAAATAGGGCTACTGGGACAATTACATGAATTGACATAGTAAAAGGATTTTGAACTGTACCAGGCATACTGCAAACACTCAATAAATTTTAGCTGTTGGTTTTACTACCTGAGAGTGGAGTATGAGGATTAAAGGAGATAGTATGTGTGGAAGGTTTGACATATAATTTGACCTAGAGGCTCAGCTCAGAAAATGGTGGCATTCTGGTATCGAAGGCTGCATCACAAGTCATTCCAAAGCTTAATGGCTTAAAATAACAACAGTCATTAGCTTTGCTCATAAATCTGCAATTCAGGCAGGGCTTAGCAGGGTTGGTTCATCTCTGCTTCATGCAACATCAGCTGGGGAGGTGTGAATGGGGCTGGAGGGTTTGCTTCCAAGCTGCTCACTCACATGGGTAGCAAGTCAGTGCTAGCTAATAGCTAAGAGCTTGGCCGGGGCTATACACCAGTGGCCTCCATTATCTCTGCATGGGCCTCCCTGCAAGGCTTCTTGGGATTCCTCACAACATGGCAGCCAGGTTCTAATAGCAAGTTTTCCAAGAAACAGAATGTGGAAGCCTCCATTCTCTTAAATCCTGGGCCAGAAAATGCATACAACTTCACTTCTGCAATGTTCTATTAGTCAACATTCACTGAATCTGCTCAGATTCAAGGGGAGAAACATAGACCCCTCCTCTTAAGTGAAAAGAGTGTCAAAGAATTTGCAGCCATCTTTAATCTACTATAACTAATTTGCATTCTCACTTCAGGTACTAGCCCCAGGTAACTATGCTCAGACACAGATAGGTAAGTTCTTCTTCCCCAAACCATGTCCCAACCTAGAAGTAGATGATCCAATGGGGAATGGAGAATTTACTCCTCAAAATCGAGGTAAGTCCTACTTGTCATTTAAGATTCAATAGAAGATAATTAGAATCTCTGATCTCCTAAGATCCCTGAGTCAAGTGCTCTCTCTGCACTTCCATATCCTGGCTTCTCTGTTCCTGGAGCTGGTCAGGGAGTAGACAGTGTGTTCAGGGCCTGCAAGTCAGAATGGTGAAGAGCACAGAGCTTGGGTGGGTGTCCTAAACTCACTGTCTTTCGTATCTCATCTGGAAAATGAGAATGATAACCCCTACTTCATAAAGTCATTCTGAAGATTAACTGAGGCCACGAGTAAGTAGGGTGAAAACAAATTAACAAGCAGCAAATCAAATGCCTTTCTGTCAAATGTGGCATTATTTTTTGTTTTAGAAATAGATCTCCTCTTGCTCTCCAGCTTTCTACCCCACTAGGTTGTGGTGAGTGGGCAGAGGAAAAGGAACTTTAAATAAGCGATTAAAAGTATGCCTTTCTCAGATGGGAAGCTGTATATATGCTTAGCATGATCTCAACTATGTAAAAAGATAGGCACTAGAAGGAAATGTGCCAAAATGTTAACAGCGGTTGACTCTCAGAGGATGATGAGATGACAGCTGATTGTATCCTATTGCTTCTTTAGACTTTTCTGGCATACTCTACATCTTACCAATTTATGTGTTACTTTTATAATAAAAAAAACACACGCACATATACAATGAAATAAATATGTGACAGAGCCCTTCCACCTACACCCACACACTTCCACACAAGTTCATGCCTCTACAGAACAGGCTTTCTACAAATGGTGCTATTGGAGCTTTAGGCCTGACAGTATTCCTATCCTGAAGTCAACCACACATTGCAGGACATTTAGCCTCTCTGCCCTCTGTCCACTTAAATGCCAGTAGCACTCCTAGTGTCAACCAAGAGCATCCCCACATGATGCAGAAAAACGTTCTTATTTTTCAGAGATGCATTTAGGGGTTGAAATGTCATGCTAGTTGCAATTTGCTTTAAACTGTTTCAGAAAAAAATAGATAAAATGATTACAGCCAAATCCCCCACATAACTGAGAAATCCATGTGATAGATATAAGTGTATTTGTTCCAGGATGTTTTCTACTTTTCTGTAGTGGGTGGAAGATGCCCCACCTATTTCCAAATGCCCCCTCTGGTGTGATGTCACACCATGCCTTCATTGCATCTCATCCTCTTTCTCATAAGTATTGCATCTGATTATCAGGTTAAAACCTCTACAGGGGCTGCTTTATTTTTCTTCTAATGTTTTCTCCTCTGCTTCCTTCTCCTCAAGATGACATCAAGATGTAGGGAAATGTTTTCATGGTAATGGGGAGAGGTGGCCCTTGTACAGTCCTTTGAGTCCTGGCTGGTTTCACGAGATGCCCCTTGCCTTGCCTAGCCAGTGGTGTCTTGATGGCACCCACTGCTAAAGCCCACACCCACTGAAACTTGCTGCCACCCCTCTCCTGGGTACCTGGGCACCCCTGAGCCCCAGCTGCAACCGCCATCCAGCCCTGCCTCAGCTGGTCACCCCACAGCTCCCCAGGCTCCCTGGATTTCAAGCCCCTCAGCAATCTTCCCCGTCCCAGATCCACAGGGACTTCTAGATCTGTCCCAGGCCATGAATATCCATGACACTGTTCCTAATACAGGAGACAAACTGAGATGAGATAAGATGCAGAAATCGAGGAACCTCAACCCTCCACCAGTACATTACATATATATGGTATCTTACACATGTCATGTCCACTCTCTTTAAAATAACAAACGCTTTCTGGGTTCCTACTCTGTGCCAGGCACTGTACTAAGGGTCTGGGTTCCCCAGCTCATTTCAGATACATACCACATGCTTGCTGATATGGGAAAAGGCAAATGCCTTTTCCCATATCATGATGCCCCTACGCAAGTTAATATTGGAAAGCTGTTGAAAACGATAAAATTAATTGACATGTGCTGATAAGGAAAGGTGTTCAAGACGTGTAGTTAAATGAAAAGGTAAGTTTCTATACAATAGGTGGGGTACGATCTTTTTTTCCATGAAAAGATATGTATAATAATGAGAACTGTGAGCAACACACTTTTCTCCCCTGCCTTAAACAATACTGGGACCAAGTAACAATAATGTAGCTGCTTGCTCCAGGAAATGCCTGCTCTTAGAAGATAAGACTGAACCAACTAAACATCTTACTTATCAAAATAGATAACTTGCTCATCAAGAATTACTTCAAGGCTCTTGCCTCTCTGGGCTCACCAATCCAAAGCAATTATGTCATAAATTCTGCCCAAGCCCAGCCAGTTTCCTGTCTATATCACTTACCTAAAAATCACCCAGAGCAGCTTAAACCCTATGTGTCCTTGCCTTAATTTCTTCATTTTGAAATACTAGAAGAACTTTTCAAGGTGTTGTTCTCCCTTACTACAGTTAACTTAATAGGCTTAGCTTTGTTTGACCAACAGTTTTTTTCTGGTGGGCTTTCAGGGAATTAGTAATCAAAAAGAGTCATTTAATATGTGATAAGAACTAGGCTGAGTGTTTTATACACTAATCCCACTGAGATTTTTAATGTCATTATTCCCATTTTACAGATGAAGAAAGTGAGGATTTGAATTTGAGTAACAAGGATATGAACAAACATTTCTTAAAAGAAGACATGCATGCAGTCAACAAACATATGAAAAAAGCTCAACATCACTGATCATTAGAGAAATGCAAATCAAAATCACAATGAGATACCATTTCATGCCAATCAGAATGGCTGTTACTAGTCAGGTATGTGGCTCATGCCTGTAATCCCAGCACTTTGGGAAGCTAAGGTGGGCAGATTACGTGAGTCCAAGACTTTCAGACCAGCCCTGGCAGCATAGTGAAACTCCATGTCCACTAAAATACAAAAAAAAAAAAAAAAATAGTACATGACTGTAGTCCCAGTTATTTGGGAGGCTGCAGTGGGAGGATTGCTTGAGCCTGGGAGATAGAGGTTGCAGCAAGCCGAGATCATGCCACTGCACTCCAGCCTGGGTGACAGAGTGAGATTGCATCTAAAAAAAAATCAAAAAACAAAAAAAAAGGACAGAAAAGAAAAGGAAAAAATAGAATGGCTATAATTAAAAAATCAAAAAACAATAGACGATGGCAAGGTTGTGGAGAAAAAGTAACACTTTTACCCTGTTGGTGGGAATGTCAATTGGTTCAACCATTGTGGAAGACTGTGTAGCAATTCCTCAAAGACCTAGAGGCAGAAATACCATTTGATTCTGCAATTCCATTACTGGATATATACCCAAAAGAATATAAATCACTGCATTACAAAGATACATATACATGTATGTTCATTACGGCATCGTTTACAACAGCAAAATCGTGGAATCAACTTAAATGCCCATCAATGATAGACTGGATAAAGAAAATGTGGTACATATACACCACGGAATACTATGCAGCCATAAAAAGGAATGAGATCATGTTCTTTGCAGGGACATGGATAGAGTTGGAAGCCATTATTCTTAGCAAACTAACACAGAAACAGAAAACCAAATACCACATGTTTTCACTTATAAGTGGGTGCTGAGTGATGAGAACACATGGACACATGGTGGAGGAACAATACACACTGGGACCTGGGGGTTGGGGAGGTGGGAGAATGGGAGAGCATGGAGAAGAATGACTAATAGGTGCTGGATTTAATACTTGGGTGATGGGACAATCTGTGCAGTAAACCACCATGGCACACATTTACCTATGTAACAAAACTGAACATCCTACACATGTATGCCTGAACTTAAAATAGAATTTGAACAACTTGTTGATCAGGATGGTCTCGATCTCTTGACCTCGTGATCCACCCGCCTCGGCCTCCCAAAGTGCTGGGATTACAGACTTGAGCCACCGCGCCCAGCACAAAAAAATTTTTAAAGCTACCAGGGTATAGTGGCATGTGCATAAAGTCCCAGCTACTTGGGAGGCTGAGGTAGGAGGATTGCTTGAGCTTTGGAGTTTGAAGTTGCAGTGAGTTGTGATCGTGCCACTGCACTCCAACCTGGGGGCTAGAACCAGATCCTATCTCAAAAATAAATAAATAAATACAAACTACCAGTATACATAATTACATTAAAGAATCTTAAAAACATGTTGAGCAAAGGAAGCCAAGTGCAAAAGAGTTTATATATATTATTCAATTCATATAAAGTTCAAGAACAAGTAAAACCACGCAGATAGGAATTAGGACAGTGGGTTGAAAATGGGCAAAGGACTTGAATAGATAATTCTCCAAAGAAAATGGCCAAAAAGCACAGGACAAGATGCTCAGCATCACTAATCTTTCAAGAAATGCAAATCAAAACCACAATGTGATATAATCTCACACCATTTAGGATGACCAGTATCAAAAGAACAGAAAACAAGTATTGGCAGGAATGCAGAGAAATAAGAGTCCTTGTGCACTGTTGGTTGGAATATAAAATGGTCCAGCAGCTATGGAAAACAGTATGGAAGTTCCTCAACAAAGTAAAAATAGAATTACCATATGGCTCAGCAATCTCACTTCTGGGTTTATATCCAAAAGAATTCAAAGAAGGATCTCAGAGATATTTGCACTCTCATGTTCATTGCAGTATTATTCATAGTAGCCAAGATGTGGACACAATCCAAATTTCCAGTGACAGATGAATGGATAAAGAAAATGTGATTTGTAGATAAACAGGAATATTACGCAGTCTTTAAAAAGAAGGATTTGTTGGTGGGCTTGTAAATTAGTTCAACCATTGTGAAAGACAGTGTGGCAATTCCTAAAGGATCGAGAACCAGAACTATCATTTGACCCAGCAATCCCATTACTGAGTATATACTTAAAGGATTGTAAATCATTCTACTATAAAGACACATGAACATGCATGTTTACTGCAGCACTATTTACAATAGCAAACACTTGGAACCAACTCAAATGCCCATCAATGATAGACTGGATAAAGAAAATGTGGCACATATACACCATGGAATACTATGTAGTGATAAAAAAAAAAGAATGCGTTTATGTCCTTTGCAGGGACATGGATCAAGCTGGAAACCATCATTCTCATTAAACTAACACAGGAACAGAACATCAAACACCGCATGTTCTCACTCATAACTGGGAGTTGAACAATGAGAACACATGGACACAGGGAGGGGAACATCACACACCAGGGCCTGTTGGAGAATGGGGCAAAAGGGGAGGGAGAACATTAGGACAAATACCTAATGCATGCAGGGCTTAAAACCTAGATGACAAGTTAATAAGTGCAGCAAACCACCATGGCACATGTATACCTATGTAACAAACCTGCACATTCTGCACATGTATCCCAGAACTTAAAGTAAAATTTTAAAAATATAAAAAGGATATCCTGGCACCTGCTACAACATGGATAAACCTCAAGGATATTATGCTTAGTGAAATCAACTAGTCACAAAATGACAAATACTGTATGTTTCCACTCATACAAGGTACCTAAACTAGTCAAAAGCATAGAAACAGAAAATAGAATGGTGATTGCCAGGGGCCAAGAGGAGTTCAGAAAGGAATTAGTGTTTAATGGGCATGGAGTTTCAGTTTTACAGATGAAAAAAATCCTGGAGATCTGTTGCACAACAATGTGAATATAATTAATACTACTGAATTGTACACATAAAAATGTTTGAGTGTAAATTTAATGTTATGTGTTCATAACCACAATTAAAAACAAAAAAAAAATTGTTAAGGAATGGGAACACTGAGAATTGGAAATTGCCAGGGAAGGGGCATGAGACAGCCCTCTGGAGAGCTGGATATGTTATGTATCCTGATCAGGGTCATGGTTACACGAGTGTATACACATAAAATCTTTCCCAAGCTCTACGCTTAAGATGTATGCACTTTATTGTATGAAAGTCTTACCTCCGGTTTAAAAATGTGCCACCAAAGAGGACCCAGTTCTTTTTATATTTTCACTATGACAGCCCCAGTGTGTGGGATTTGTCTTAATCATAAGATGGCAGCTGCAAGAGCCAGGCATTACATTTAATAAGGAATATGTCTGGTGTAAAAAGAGACCCTCTTTTCCTGTGTGTTTTTGAAAAGTAAAGAAACATTTCCCAGAGCCACCACCCCTACCAGCAGATGCTTTCTCACGTATTAATGGCCACAGCTGCATCACACATTCTGGCCTATGCCAATTACTGGCAAGGGAAATGAGACTGTCATGATCAGGGTTTACCTTTCCCCAGGTCACATGGACTGTTGGGTCAGTAATCAATACTATCAATACTACAATCTTTTTTTTTTTTTTTTTGAGATGGAGTCTCACTCTGTTGCCCAGGCTGGAGTGCAGTGGTGCAACCTCAGCTCACTGCAACCTCTGCCTCCCAGGTTCAAGAGATTCTCCTGCCTCAGCCCCCTGAGTAGCTGGGACTACAGGCATGCACCACCACACCCCGCTAATTTTTGTATTTTTAGTAGAGCTGGAGTTTCCCCATGTTGGCCAACCTGGTCTCAAACTCCTGACCTCGTGATCCACTGACCTCAGCCTCCCAAAGTGCTGAGATTACAGGCATAAACCACTGTGCCCGGCCAACTCCACAATCATAATATCAAGTCCCTGAACAAGGGACTGGACTGCCCCGCAGAAGACAACTACAAGGACAAAACAGCATCTCTTCCCCTGCACCTTTCTTTTTTGTTCTTTCTTTTTTAAAAAATATTTTTTCCAAAATGGTATATCATTATTGTTTTTCTGATTATGTGATTAATGTTCATTTTGAAACTTCAACTAGCAAGTGAAAATAATCCAAAATTAACCCTCCCCACCCCACCATAATAATCAGTATTAAAGGTCTGATCTATAGTCTTCCAGATTTTTTTCTTGTCATATATGTCATTTTATGTACTTAATTCTCTAAACTGCAGAAATAGGAGCACAACATATGTGTCAAATGTTATCACTGGTCTACATACATAACAAACACTTTCTGATCATTTCCTCTGCTAACAATCCAGTATTCTTCAAGGGCGAAACCAGCACCTTCCCTAGTCCCAGGAGGTGAAGTATAATTAGCATAAAAGAGCAGTTTTGAACCCTGCTACGCATTGGAAATACCGAGGGAATTAAAAATATACACAAAGCCCGGGTCCCAGCCCCAGAGACACTGAGCTACAGACTGTTGGTGTGTCGTGGACTCAGGAGCCTAGACCTTGCAGGTAGTGTTGCTAACATGGGGCTGGAGTTAAGGGCTACTGGTCTCAAGTCGTTGTTATACTCCTGTTCCCCTTACCATTGACCAGTGAAAGACTTGTTATACTCCTGTTCCCCTTACCACCTGATGGAGCTTCTGGAAAAGTTTTCCCCAGTCTCAAAAAGGGACATGGTAAAGATATTACCTTCTGGAGCAATGGCAACCATCCTGGGCCTTGGAGGAAATAAGACTAAGACAGGGGTCCCCAACTCCTAGGCCACTGATGAGTACCTTTTCATGGCCTGTTAGGAACCAGGCCACACAGCAGGAGGTGAGTGGGGTGAGCATGCCTTACTGCCTAAGCCCTGTCTCCTGCCAGAATCAGCAGCGGCATGAGGTTCACATAGGAGTGCAAACTCTACAGAATCAGCAGCAGCATTAGAGTCTCATAGGAGCGCACACCCTATTGTGAACTGCACATGCAAGGGATCTAGGTTGCATGCTTCTTAGGAGAATCTAATGCCTGATGATCTGAGGTAGAACAGTTTTATCCTGAAAGCACCAGCAGCACCCTCTCCCACCTTTCCCCCCTCTCCCTGGAAAATATGTGGAAAAATTGTCTTCCACCAAACTATTCCTTGGTGCCAAAAAAGGCTGGACTAAGAGGACGAGCCAATGATCTGGGGATAGTAGAACAAGTATATAGAAAGAACTCAAATCTTTGATGATGTATCATAAGGCTGAATTAGCCAACCCTGGAAACACCCTACTTCTGAACCTCTTGAGTGACATTGCATTTCATTTGCATTTTCACATTTGAGTTATATACAGCCAAAAGCTTCCTAACTAGTAGTACAAGCTGGATTACAGTGGCATAATTATAGCCCACTGCAGCCTCTAACTCCTAGGTACAAGCAATCCTCCTGCCTCAGCATCACAAGTAGCTGGAACAGGCAAGTGGCACCACACCCAAATAATTTTTTATTTTTATTTTGTTGAGACGGGGTCTTGCTATGTTGCTAGTCTTGAACTCCTGACCTCAGGCAATACTCTCACCTCAGCCTCCTGAGTTGCTGGGATTACAGGCATGAGCATGAGCCACTGACTGTGGCGGTTTTTTAAAACTTCTTCCTATTTAACTCCTTCAGGTATTGTTTATTAGCTCATAATATATTTTTATAATTTTGTTTTAGAAATAGAAAAAAAGGGAAAACAAAAACCACAGCATCCAGATTGTGTTTATAAGCACGTGGAAGAAGATATGATCAAAAAATGATCTAGATTAGCTGGGCACAGTGGCTCACACCTATAATCACAGCACTTGGGGAGGCCAAGATGGGCGGATCAGCTGAGGTCAGGAGTTTGAGACCAGTCTGGCCAACATGGCAAAAGCCCATCTCTACTGAAAATACAAAAATCAGCCAGGCATGGCAGTGCATGCCTATAGTGCCAGCTACTTGGGAGGCTGAGGCAGAAAAATCGCTTGAACTTGGGAGGTGGAGGTGAAAGTAAGCAGAAATCCCACCCCTGCACAAAAACCTAAGAAACAGAGAAAGACTAAAAACAAAAAAAAAAAAAAAAAAGTATATAAATCACTAAAATACTGATATGCCTCATGTAACAAGAAGTGCTGGGTATGCCGTATGTCTGCTCTTTCCTTCTTTCTTCTCTGCACAGTGTGAAGACATCACACTATGAAGACTCATCTTCAGGCTTTGTAGTCTCATGGCTGTATGCTGTTTGCTGCACTATAGACAGCACTTCCATGTTCCAGACAGAGAGAATGGGGAAGGGGCAAAAAGGCAAAAGAGAGGCAAGGAACAGGGTCTGTCCCTTCCATAAGAGCGTTCCTCAAAGTCTCACCCAGTGACTTCCACTGCACTTCATCAGCTCGGACTCCTTGCTGCTGGAGAGTTTGGGTCACTCAGTTGCGTTTTTATATTTTTACATGTAATTCTGACCTTCAATAAACTTATTTGGGACATAATGAGTAACTTTTTCCCCAAGATAATTTAAAAATATTCTATTGTGTTTTAGGGATATAAATATGTTTTTCCCATGTAGGCATTTGCCAAAAAAGGCGTTGTTCTTGATAGATGTGTATTCTCTCAAGTTTGGGTATTATAAACTAAGAATGATTCCAGTGGAAAATGTTAACCAAAGAACTATTCTGCTGGATATACGTGAATACTGTGGAGGTTTTTCCTCACCTCCAGCTGCACCTTATTTCTGGTGAGTTGCATGGTAAACATACCATTGTGTGGGTAACCAACATACCTTGTCTCCTACTGTTGAACATTTAGAATGTTTCCAATACTTCACAATTATAAACAAGGCTGCATTGAACATCTCTATACAAATACCCTTGACCATTTGTCCAATTACTTCTTTGGGATCCTTGAAATGAAATGCTGAACTCAAAGTTCTACAATTTTTAAATTTTGATACACATTGCCAAATTGCCCTCTGGAAAGGTTGTACCAACTCCACTGCTTCTCCATTGCTGGAATAATGAACATGCATCACAATGGCACCCTGGCCCTCTTACATGGAGAGGTGGATGGATGGTTCTGTTAACGTAGCCTTTGGAAGCAGAGAGCTTCATAATTCAGACACCAATTACATTTGGAAATGAGATTAGTACAAGGAATCTTCCCATTTATCTCTCTAAAAGCTTCAAGGTTCCATTCCTGGGCAGACGAAACAATAAAACAAAACCAGTGAAATAAAGTCAATGTGGAGCCAAGACATTTACTTTGATAAATGTTTCCATTTGGGACCAATTTTCAGGGCAGCTTGCTTAGCTCTGACTTGAAGGAGCATCACTACCATGCTCCACCCACAGTTTCTCTCTATTAGTGATTTTTCTACATAAAACACATACATTGACTTCATTAGATCCCTTCTCAAAAGCATGTCATGATGCCTACCTCACACATGCTCTTGAGAATGATGACCCATGTCCTAGTAGAAAAGTCGCAGTTGTTTACTGCATAGTAAAAACAGCATCAACAATCACATAAAAGCTTGCAGTTACTTAACGGGGAGTTAGTATTTAATGGGTACAGAGTTTCAGGGTAGGGTGATAGAAAAGTCTGGAGATGAATGGTGGTGATGGTTGCACAACAATGTGAATGCATTTATTGCCTCTGAATTGAACTCCTAAGGATGATTAAAGTGGTAAATTTTAACTTATCAATTTTACCACAATGAAAAAATAATTTTTTTAAATCACGGACTTCCGGTTTCCAGTTCGGCATGTGAGATGTTGGAATGTTGTCATTTCATCCTAACAAGTCAACAACTGAACAAACTGAGAAATCAACAACTCTGCTTAGATTTTTCAGAGAACTGAGTTCACAGGCCAAATTTCTGCCCTCTGAATTGGAGAAAGACAGGCAGACACATAGAATCACAATTTACCAGAGCAAAACTCCTCAAGTAGAAGCTTGTGCAGGAATCAGTACTAGATAAGATAACCTGAGCTGCAATGGACAAAGTGATGGAGGCTCAGTGTGGACAAGTCTGAGACATCAAAATGTCAGAGGGGTCTGGTCATAGGGAGGCCCCCCACACTTCTTACCTTTTCACCTTCAGGAGCTCTATGGGGTTCTCACAGTGAATAGTAAAGAAAAATAAAGTCTTCTTGCAGGTGGAGTGGGGAAAAAACCATTATGAAATGCACCAGAGCATTCTGTTCATAAACAAGTCTGCCCTGAGGAGAAACTATGTTGCCAGAGCCTGACCTATTCTAGTTTTATCAGAGCCAAACCAACCTAGGGGAAGGGAAATACCCAACTCCTCCCACTCAAGCCATCTTGTCCCACATAAGGAGGCAGAGGGGACTAAGAAGCACATGTGAAGTTCACAGCTCATAGACACAGACTCACTGAAAGACTGAGACCTAACCATAGGACTATAGAATGTTTCCCCTCACCCTACCCCTTTCTACCACACCACGTAAGACCTATTTATTGAAGTTCTTTTTATGCAGTCCATCAGGCTTGGCTTTCAACATAAAATTACAACACATACTGAAAGGCAAAAAACAGTTTGCAGAGACAGCAAGTATCAGAATCGAATTTAGATATACCAGGGAGGGATGTTGGAAATTTAAGACAACTGTGATTAAAATGCCAAGGTCCCTAATGAGAAAAGACAGCATGCAAGAGAACACACAGGGCATGTGAGCAGAGAGATGGAAGGTCTAAGACCAAGTTAAAAAGAAATTCTAGAGATTGAAAACACTGTAACAAATGAAGAACATCTCTGCTGGGCTCAGTAGTAGGCTGGATGTGGCTAAAGAAAGATTTTCTGACTTTAAAGATATGTCACTAGAAACTTCTAAAACAGAAAATCAAAAACAAAAAAAAAAAGACTGAAAACAAAACAAAAGAAGAGAATACCCAAGAACTGTGGGACAATTACAAAAGGTATAACATATGCGCAAAGGGAATACCAGAAAAGAAAGAAAGAGAGAAAGGAACAGAAGAAATATTTGATGCAATAATCATTGATAATTTCCCTACAAATAATGACAGACACCAAACCACAGATCCAGGAATCTCAAAGAACATCAAGCAAAGTAAGTGCCAAAAATACAACCACCACCAAAAAAAGACACTGAGGAATATTATCTTTGAACTACAGAAAATCAAAGATAAAGAAAATATCTTGAAAGAAGCCAGAGGAAGAAAACAGCTTACCTACAGAGAAGCAAGGATAAGAATTATGCTAGTCTTCTCTTCAGAAGCCATGCAGGCAAGAAGACAGTAGAGTCACATATTTAAAGTGTTGAGAGGAGAAAAAAGAAAAAAGCAACCTAGAATTTTGCACTCTGTGGAAGTACCCATCAAAATGAAAGAGAAAGAAAGATTTTTTCAGACAAGCAAAGATGGGGAATCTGTTGCCAGTAGGCCTGCCTTGCAAGAAATGTTAAGTGAATTTCTTCAGAGAGAAGAAAAATTATATAGGTCAGAAACTCAGATCTAGGTAAAGAAAAGAACATTGAATGAGGAATAAGTGAAGGTAAAATATAACTTTTTAAATTCTTAATTGATCTAACAGATGACAGTTGGTTTAAAAATTATAACAAAGACATATTCAATTATGTATGCTTATGTGTGTGTACATATACGTATAAATAAAATGAATGATAGCAGTGACATAAGAGATGGGAAGGAGGAATTAGAAATACTTTGTTATTACAAGGTACTTGCACTACCTGTGAAGTGGAATAGTATTACATGAAAGTGGACTTGTATTCACTGCATATGTATTTTATATACATACACAATTTTAGGGCAAACACTAGAATGCATATGCGTTATATATAGCTGTATAAGCATTATTTATATGTACAGAGAGGATGAGAGAGTAAGTGAGTTCCAGGGCAACTACTAACAAAAATAAAAAAAGAAGTATGATATACCAAGAAAGGAGAGTATATTAGGCTATTCATTGCCTTGCTACAAAGAAATGCTTGAGGCTGGGTAATTTATAAAGAAAAGAGGTTTAACTGGCTCTCAGTTCTACAGGCTGTACAAGCATGGCACTGACTTCTGTTTGATGTCTGGTGAGGCCCTCAAGAAGGTTTTATTCATGGCAGAAGGCAAAGTGGGAGCAAGCACATCAGATGGTGAAAACGGGAGCAAGTGAAGACCGATGCCCCTTTTAAGCAATCAGATCTCATGAGAAATTATTTGCTATGGCAAGAACAGCACCAAGGGGATAGTGCTAAACCATTCATGAGAAATCCATCCCCATAATCCAATCACCTCCCACTAGGCCCCACCGCCAATATTGGGGATTACATTTCAACATGAGATTTGATGGGGACAAATATCCAAACAATATTAGAGGCATAGTAGATAATATAAAGTGCTCAATTAAAATTACAAAAGGCAGCTGGGCGTGGTGGCTCACGCCTGTAATCCCAACACTTTCGGAGGCCAAGACTGGCAGATCACAAGGTCAATAGATCAAGACCACCCTGCCCAACATGGTGAAACCCTGTCTCTGCTAAAAAAAAAAAAAAAAAAANAAAAAAAAAAAAAAAAAAAAAAAAAAAAAAAAGAGAGAAAAGAAAAATTAGCTGGGCATGGTGGTACATGCCTGAAGTCCCAGCTACTTGGGAGACTGAGGCAAGAGAATTGATTGAAACTGGGAGGCAGAGGGAGGTTGCAGTGAGCCAAGATCATGCTACTGTACTCCAACCGGGCAACAGAGCAAGACTCCATCTCAAAACAAAACAAAAACAAAAACAAAACTACAAAAAGCACAAAAAGAGTGGAAGACAAAAATAGGAACAAGGGCAATGAATAGAAAATTGTAACAAATATGGTAGATATGAATCCAACAAGATCAATAATCACGTAAATGTCAGTAAAGACATCAATTAAGAGACAGATTATCAGAGTGGTTGAAAAAAATTAGACCCAAATATTTAGGTCATAAATTGTCTACAAGAAAATCCACTTTAAATATAAAGACATATATAGATTAAAAGTAAAAGGGTAGGGAACCATATGCCATGACACCACCAATCAAAAGAAAGCTGAAGCATCTATGCTAATTTCAAATAGGGCAGACTTCAGAGCAAGAAAAATTATCAGGGAAAAAGAAGAGCATTACATAATGATAAAATGGTCAGTTCTCCAAGAATTGAGGTAAAAAGTATGTCTCCGAGAAGATATAACAATCTTTTATGTCTATGCACTTAACAACAAAGCATCAAAATACATGAGGCAAAAACTGAGAGAAACACAAGGAGAGCCCAGACACAGTGGCTCATGCCTGTAATCCCAGCACTTTGAGAGGCCAAGGCAAGTGGATCACTCGAGTCCAGGAGTTCAAGACCAGCCTGGAAAATGTAGGGAAATCCCATCTCTACAAAAAATAGAAAATTAGCCCTGCATGGTGGCTCATGCTTGTGGTCCCAGCTACTCAGGAGACTGAAGTGGGAGGATTCCTTGATCCCCAGAGCTTGAGGCTGCAGTGAGTTTTGTTTGTGCCACTGCACTCATCGTGGGTGACAGAGCAAGACCCTGTCTCAAAAAAAAAAAAAAAAAATGCAAGGAGAAATGGATGAATCCACTATTATTGGTAGAGATTTCAATACTCCTCTACCAGAAATGGAAAATTCAGCAGGCAAAAAGCCAGTAAGGATATAGTTGGGCTCAACAGCACCACTTATCAACCAGAAATAATTAAGAAATACAGGCTACTTCATTCAACAACAGAATACCTATTCGTCTCAATTTCAGTTGAAAATCACTATTATAGACTATCTACTGGTCCATAAAACACACCTAACACATTTAAAAGAACAGAAGTTGGCTGAGCACAGTGACTCACTCCTGTAATCCCAGCACTTTGGGAGGCGAGGCAGGCAGGCAGATCACCTGAGGTCAGGAGTTCGAGACCAGCCTGACCAACATGGTGAAACCCCATCTCTACTGAAAATACAAAATTAGCCAGGGGTGGTGGTGCATGCCTATAATCCCAGCTACTCAGGAGGCTGAGGCAGGAGAATCACCTGAACCCAGAAGGCGGAGGGTGTGGTGAGCCAAGATAATGCCATTGCACTCCAGCCTAGGCAACAAGAATGAAGCTCTGTCTCTTTTGAGACAAAAAAAAAAAAAAAAGATAAAGAATAGAAGTCATACAATGTCTACTCTTAGGCAGCAATGAAATTAAATAAGAAATCAATAACAGAAAGACAGCTTGAAACTTTAAAAATACTTGGAGAGTAAACAACACATTTCTGAATAACACATGGGTCACAGAGGAAATCTCAAGAGAAACTTAATACTATTTTGACCTAAGTAAAAGTGAAAATACAATTTATAAAAATTTTTGAAATGCAGCAAAAGCAGTGCTTAGAGGGAAATTGATAGCCCTGAATATACACATTAGAGAAAAAAAGGCCAGGAGCAGCAGCTCACACCTGTAATCCCAGCACTTTGGGAGGCCGACACAGGAGGATCACTTAAGGTCAGGAATTCGAGACCAGCCTGGCCAAAATGGCGAAACCTTGTGTCTACTAAAAATACAGAAATTAGCCAGATGTGATGGCACACGCCTATAGTCCCAGCTACTCGGGAGGCTGAGGCAGGAAAATTGCTTGAACCTGGCAGGCGGAGGTTGCAGTGATCTGAGATTGCGCCACTACACTCCAGCCTGGGTGACAGAGCAAAACTCAGTCTCAAAAAATAAAATAAAATAAAATAAAAATAAATAAGCCTGTAGCCAGGCTATATTTAAAAAAACAAAACAAAACAAGGAAAAACAGAAATTAATACTATCAGCAATAAAAGAGGGGCCATCATTTCTAATCTTGTGAAAATTGAAAGGATAATAAAGGAACATTATTAACAACTCTACACCCACAAATTTGATAACCTAGAAGAAGCAGACCAATTCCTTGAAAGATACAGTCTGCCAAACTCACACAAGAAAAAATAGACAATTTGAATAGGCCTACATCTCTTAAAGAAATTGAATCAATAATTAATAACCTTCCAAAACAGAAAGTACCAGACCCAGATGCACTCTCTGTTGAATTCTACCAAATATTTAAGAAGAAATTGTACTGGCAAAGCACAGTGGCTCAAAACTGTAATCCCAGTACTTTGGGAGGCCAAGGCAGGAGGATCCCTTGAGTCTGGAGTTCAAGACTAGCCTGGAAAACATAGCGAGACTCCTGTCTCTACAAGAAATTAAAAAATTAGCAAAGCGTGATGGCACACATTTGTAGTCTCAGCTACTCAGGAGGCCGAGGCAGGAGGATCACTAGAGACTAGGCGGTCAAGGCTGCAGTGAACCATAATGGAGCCACTGCACTCTAGCTTGGGTAACAGAGTGAGGCCATGTCTCAAAAAAGAAGAAAAAGAAGGAGAAGGAGAAGGTGAGGAAGAGAAAGAAGAAGAAGAAAAAGGGGAAGGAGAAGAAGAAGGAGAGGAGGAGGAGGAGGAAGGAGGAGAAGAAGAGAAAAAGAAAGAAAGAGAAAGAAAAGAAAGAAAGAAGAAAGTAAGGAAGGAAGAAAGAAGGGAGGGAGGAAGGAAGAGAAAGAAAGGAGGAGGAAGAGGAATAAGAAGGAGAAGAAGAAGAAATTATAGAAATTCTCAAAAATCTCTCAGAAAATAGAAGCAGAAAGACTATTTCCTAACTCCTTCTATGAGGCCGGCATTACCCTAATACAAAAAGCAAAGACAATATATTAAAAAATCCTCAACAAAATATTAGCAAATCAAATCCAACAATGTATATAAAGGATTATACACACCATGACCAAGTAGAATTTATCCCAGATATGCAAAGACGGTTCGACATTCAAAAATCAGTTAATGTTTCAATAGCAGACAGGTACTAAAAGCAAATTAAAAATAAATAAATGTAATCCATCACATCAACTGACTAAAGAAGAAAAATCACATAATCATATTAACAGTCGCAGAAAAAGCCAGTGACAAAATTCGACGTCCATTCATGATAAAAACTTTCAGCAAACTAGCTGGGTACAGAGGCACACACCTGTAGTCCCAGCTACTTGAGAGGTTGGGGCAGGAGAATCACTTGAGCCCAGGAGTTTGAGTCCAGGCTGGGCAGCATAACGAGACCCTGTCAAAGAAAGAAAAGAAAAGGAAGAGAGAAAGGAAGGGAGGGAGGAAAGAAGGAAGGAAGGAGGGAAGGAAGGAAGGAAGGAAGGAAGGAAGGAAGGAAGGAAGGAAGAAAGGAGGGAGGGAGGGAAGGAAGGAAGGAAGGGGGGAAGGAAGGAAACAAAAAATTAACAAAGAATATCAACTTTCAGAAAACTAGTAACAGAGGGGAACTTCCTCAACTTGATAAAGAACAGATAGAAAACCTTACAGCTAAAAACATATTTTGACCAAAAAAAACCCTGCTAGAACTAATTAATGATTATAGTAAGAGTGCAGGATACACAATTTATGTTTAAAAGTTAATCAATTTCCTATATGCCAGCACTGAACAAGTGAAATTTGAAACAGAATATTCTTTACATTAGCACCCCCAAAACGAAATACTTCAGTATAAATTGAACAAAGTATGTCCAAAATATATATGAGAAAAACTACAAAATTCTGGTAAGAGAAATCAAAAAAGAACTAAACCAATTGAGAGATATTTCATATTCATGGATAGGAAGATTCAATATTGTCAAGACGCTGGCTCTTCCCAACACAGTTCAATGGATTGAATGCAATCTCAGTTAAAATCCCGACAAGTTATTTTGTGGATATCAACAAATTGTTTATATTAAGAGGCAAAAGATCCAGAATAGCCAAAACAATATTGAAAGAGAAAAACAATATAAAAGGATTTAGTATAATGCTACATACTTCAGAGGCTGGGGCAAGAGAATCGCTTGAGCCCAGTAGCTCAAGGATGCAGTGAACTATGATCATGCCACAGCACTAAATAGATATAATCAATAAGAAGCAAATTGCTTTCCATTGCATGTGGTTCTGAGTTGTTGAAAAAAAAAAAGCAAATTGCTGTGTCAGATAACACTTTGATTTCTCGATATCTTGATAAATACGGCATCATCTGCATGGAGGATCATTAATGAAATCTGTACTGTTGGGAAGCGCTTCAAAGAAGCAAATAACTTGCTGTGGTCTTTCAGATTATTCTCTCCACAAGGTGGAATGATGAAAAAGACTACCCATTTCATAGAAGGTAAAGACGCTGGCAACAAGGAGGAACAGATCAACAGGCTTATTAGAAGAATGAACTAAGGTGTCTACCACAATTGTTTTTCTAATTTGGTCAGTTAATAAACAGTCCCTGCCCTCAAATTGAAAAAAAAAAATACACACACACAAAGCTACAGTAATTATAGTAATCAAGACTGTAGTATTGGTGAATGAATAGACAAATAAACCAATGGACCAGAATAAACAGCCTAGAAATAGACCCACATAAAAATAGTTGACTGATCTTTGACAGAGGAGCAAAGGCAGTAAAAATGGAGAAAAGATAAATCTTTCAAAAAATAGTACTGGAACAACTGGTCATTCACATGCAAAAAAAATTAATTTAGACACAGATCTCACACTCTTCACAAAAATTAACTCAAAATGGATCATAAACCTGAATGTAAAACACAAAACTATATGACTCCTAGAAGGTAACGTAAAATAAAATCTAAATGACCTTGTGTACGGTGATAACTTTTTAGATACAATACCAAAGGCATGATACATGAAAGAAAGAATTGATAAGCTAGCCTTCATTAAAATTAAAAGCTGTTCTTGAAAAGACAATGTCAAGAGAATGAAAAGACAAGCCACAGACCGAGAGAAAATATTTGTAAAAGGCACATCTGATATAGGACTGTTATCTAAAATATACAAAGAACCATTAAAAACTCAACAGAAACAAACAACCGGATTTAAAAATGGGCAAAGGACCTGCACACACACCTTTGTGTGTTGTGTTGTGAAGATATATGGATAGCAAATACACATCTAAGCAAACGCTTCACATCATACGTCACCAGGGAACTGCAAATTAAAACAACAATAAGATACCACTACATACCCATTAGAATGATAAAAATCCAAAACACCGATGACACCAAATGCTAGTGAGGATGTTGAGCAACAGGATCTCTCATTCATTGCTGGTGGGAATGCAAAATGGTACAGCCACATTGAAAGACAGTTTGGCAGTTTCTTATAAAACTAAACATACTCTTATTATATGATGTAGCAATCATACTCCTTGGTATGTACCCAAAGGAGCTGAAAACTTATGTCCATGTAAAAACATGCACATGGATGTTTATAGCAGCTTGACTCATAATTGCCAAACCTTGAAAGCAATCAAGATGTCTTTCAGTTGTAGAATAGATAAAAACTGTGGTACATCCAGACACTAGCATATTATTTAATACTAAGAAAAAAAATGAGTTTTCAAGACATGAAAATAGATGGAGGAAACTCAGATGTATATTTTTAAGTGAATGAAGACTATCTGAAAAAGCTACATACTGTACGATTCTAACTATATGACATTCTGGAAAAAGACAAAACTACAGAAACAGTAAAAGAATCAGTGGTTGCCAGGGGTTAGGGGGAAGGATGAATAGGAAGAGCACAGAGGAGTTTCAGGGCAGTGAGACTACTTTGTGTAATAATGTAATGGTGGATACATGTCATTCTAGATTTGTCCAAGCCCAAGATACATACAACACCAAGAGAGAACTCTAAGATAAACTATGGACTCTGAGTGATAAAGATGTGTCAGTGTAGGTTTGTTGATCATAACAAACATACCACTCTGGTTTGGGATACTGATAGTCCAGGAGGCTGCATGTATGTGGGAGCAGGGGAAATATGGGATATCTCTGTACCTTCCACTCAGTTTTGCTATGGACCTAAAAGTAATCTAAAAAGAAAGTGTATTTTAAAATTTAATTTTAAAAAGCTAGCATTTAATGTGTGCCAGGCACTATGTACACATAATTTTTTTTATTTTGTGAGACAGAGCCTTGCTTTGTTGCCCAGGCTGGAGTGCAATGGCACGATCTCAGCTTACCACAACTTCTGCCTCCTGGGTTCAAGCCATTCTCCTGCCTCAGCCTCTCGAGTAGTTGGCATTACAGGCACCCACCACCACGCTTCACAACACTGTTATAAGGTGGTTCTATTACTGAGCCTAGCTCACATGACCATGCAATTTTTATATTTTTAGTAGAGATGGGTTTCACCATGTTGGTCAGGCTGGCCTTGAACTCCTGACCTCAGGTGATCTGCCCGCCTCAGCCTCCCAGAGTGCTGGGATTACAGGCATGAGCCACCACGCCCTGCCCATGTACACAGAATTAATCTTCACAAAACTGCTATAAGATGGTTCTATTACTGGGTTGGAATATACTTCTTCAAATGAAATTCTGTACCAAAACTGACCTGCAAAAGACCTCAGGAGTCTTAGAATTGACCATGGTTTATCCCATCTGGAGGACAGAAGTATGAGGCAGAAGTCATTGAATGAATTTTCATGCCTCTCACCAAAACCAGATTTGGATTTTTGAGAGTTTACTCTGGCTACAATACAGGAGATAAATGGAAGAAGAGGAGAATGGCATTTGAGAAGCAAGCCAGGAAACTGAGCAGGCATCCAGATGAGAGACGGGGTGGCCTAAACCTGGGCAATGCGTGGGAGGAGTTGAGAATCTGGGAAGAAGAATCCCCCTGGCCCAGGACTATGTGCATTACCAGGGCAAGAGGAAGAGTGTTTGGGCAATTCACTCACCTGTCTCAGTTCACTCCTTATCAGTGAGGGTTCCTGACTGCAAGCCACGGACACCAACTCTGATCAAATGTAAGCAGAAAAGAAATAAACTAGGAAGATACAGGGTGGTACAGAAAATTGCCAGAACTGACTAACCAGGTTAAGGGCAGAAACAGGTACTTCAGGTGACCCATGTTACAACTGCTTGGTCCCAGCTGTGATGGACGGCTCTATTCATGTTGATCATGTTCTACTTCAGGGGCCTACTCCATCTCTGCTTTTCTGCCTTGGGACTTTCTTGAAATCTCAGGAGCCTGCTCAGCCCATGCATAGGTTCAGTTCAGAGGTGCAATAACATAACCACTGCTGGAGGCAATCCAATGGGGAAGGATTCTGGTGCATAAATGCCTACTATTCTTTTTGCTTCTCAGAGGTCACTGGAGGACTTGAGCCCCATTTCCTTTAAAAGCCACCTTGAGAATGCACCCTTTCTAGGCTTTTCCTGCTATCATTCTCCTTACTTCCTCATACCTACTTCCTGGGATCACCTCCCAAGAAGTAAACCATCTCCACCTGAGGTTCTTGTTTCAAGCTCTGCTTTTGAAAAAACCTGAAGGAAGACAGAGAACTGCGGCAGGTTCTGCAGCAGGGAACCATGTTGAAAATCAAAGTAAAGGACTGACTGGTCCAGGAGGTACACTTCTGATCTGGGGAGGCACTGGACATGGTGGAATGCACCACTGACCCCTCCTACCTGGGAGCTTGGATGCTGCCTCAGCACCACAGCCATCCCTGCTACAGGAACACGTACTTCCTGTGACTGCTGCCTCTGTCATGCAAGCCTTCCTCACCATCCTCATTTCCTGTGTCAGTTGCTTTCTCTCCAAAGTGTGGGTGAGTTTACCTGTCTGAGCCTAGCTCACATGACCATCCTGTAGCTGCAAGGGAAGCTGCAAAATTGAAATGTCTCCTTGGAGGTTTTCGAATCTCAAGTGGTGTCTGCCTCCAATTAAGACTCATAACATGAGGAATTCTCCAAATATAGCAAACGGAGGCAGGGTGGCCCCTAAATGAATAAATCCATCTCACGTATCACATGGATTAGGGCTGGACCCACTTGGATACTTCATTTTGCTGTCCCGAGAACTGGTAGCATCTGGTGCTGAATCAGATGGTTGAGATGTTGCCTTGACCTTGACTTTCCTTTACCAAGTTCAGATTCACTTTTACAGTATTCAAAAGAGCTTCAATAAACCCAGCCCTACTAGGGAGCCTAAGGACAGAGGCACAAAGAGTTGTGATAATTGCCCTGCCTTCCCCTTTTTCTTTTTTCAGACAACACATTCTGCCTTCTGCTGGGCTTTGAAGTGTAATTCAAAGGACTGAGCTGATTTACTCCTAACCAGACCAGCTCTCAGCCCAATTAACAAGTGCTTCATTCTGAGACTAGGGACGCAGGTACTGCTGGGAGAAGCTGGGCTTCTCCACCCAGAGGCAGGAGGCACATCCCTCTAAAGGAGATGGGGAAAGTCAACAGATGGGGAAACACCAAGTGGTCACCTAAACTCAGAAGGGAGGTTGGGGGCCAGGAAACACTTCCTGGAAAAGCTGATATTTAAGGTAAGTCTGGAAGGAAGAGTAGGAATTAACTCCACCTAATAGGAAAAAGATGATCCAGTCAAATTACCTGCATGTGCAGAGGCCTGCAGATGTGTGAAGGTAAGATATATTCAAGGAATAAAGCCAGGGAGAGAGCTTAGAGACCCAGAAAATAAGTGGATCGTTGGTTCTTTGGGGATCTGAAACCCCCTTGAAGAATCAGATTAATTCTACCCCCAATTGAGCCCCATAGACCTGCATATACAGAAACTGGCACACACTGCCAAGGGATGCAGGGATCCCAGCTTAAGAATCCATTATGTTGCCAATCCTTCATTTGCAGATGCGCAGCAGCCCCTGAGAGGGCCGAAGTGGAAGTCGCAGCAAAGCATTGTTTCTGCAACAAGATTTGGTTTGGTCTCTCATACAGGTTGGAAACTTACCTCAAGGGACTGATGATCTTTCTCTCAAAGGGAGGCAAGGAAAGCTGATGGGAAGTTTAGTAAGCATGGAGAGGGCTCGACAACTGATGTATTTCCTTATAGGGCAACTGAGTGTCCAGCCAGATTTTTCACTGAAAAATTCCAAAGGTCACGATTGCAGACCTATTCTCTGGGGCAGTTCAATTTCTTCACAGAAAGGAGCTCCAGTCCATTGTCTGTTAGGGGATGGGGGACATTACCTAATGAGCCTAGATGTAATGTTCTGATATCGGGCTAGGAATGGGCTGGAGGTGTCATCATTCAGGATGCAGCTTTTTAGTTAACCCCTATGTTTGGTTCAGCCCCCTACCGCCTCTCCCCTATATTGCAGCCAGAGTCAACGCTCTCTTTGTGGCCACTAAATCTGAAACCTGTCTGATTCAAATTTCCCAGAGATCAAATCTCCAGTGGCTTCTGGGGGCAAAAGTGCATGACTGCATAAGGTCAAAATGTCCCCACGAAGACTTTCAGTCAGTCCTCATGTTTTCAGCACCCTACTTTCCCTCCAGCTCCTCAATGTCTGGTTCTGCCAACTCCTGAGCCTTTCTGGCATTCTGGGGTGAATTGGATGTTCCTCAAAAGATGCCCCTTCTAAGGCTGCATGGCTGAGCTTCTTTTACTCTGCCAAATTGTTTACGATTCCCCAACACAGTTTCTATCTTCCAGTGTTTATATCTTCCACAGTTCTATCTTCCACAGTTTCTATCTTTACAGTGTTTCAGGACTAGAGATGTTCTACTGGTTTCATCAAAGATGGAAAGGGTGTTCCTGTTGCATGTTCTCCTAATTGTCTGGAGTGGATTTAATGAGAAGAGAAGTGGATAGAAACAAAACTTGGCTCTCAAATACACTTAACAGTTTTTCTTTACACTTCGTAAAGTTGTTCAGATGGTCAATTTAAGCTATGTTATGTGTGTGTGTGTGTGTGTGTGTGTGTGTGTGTGTGTGTGTTTGGTTTTTTTTTACCACAATTAAAGACAAAGAAGCAAAACTCAGGCATTTTACCAGAAGTGGCCCCGCTGAGTTTTCCATAAATTTTGAAAAACAAACACAACAGGCCATTTCCTTTGAAATGTATTTACATGTAGAACACGAACGTGTTAACTCCTCCTAAACAATGTATTGAGGCTATTACAAGGAGTATCTACAGTGGTGCCTCTTGAAGTGTGGTTCCTGGACCAGCAGCAGCCGCAGCACTTGGAAACTTGTTCTAAAAGCAAATAATTCTTGGGCCCTACCTCAAACCTACTAAATCAGAAAGCAAGGTTTCTGAGAGCTAGGTCCAGCAGTCTGTGTTTTAAGAAGCTCTCCATGACAATAGATGATCAGCTTTGTGATAGTTGATGCCCAGTTAATGTTTAATAATCACTCATCTAGAACAATATGGGGGAGGAAACAAACGAAGAAGGTTGAAGATCAAAGGAAGGGTCCAACTTCATAACCTGGAGAAAAGGTAAAGGAAAGCATGAAAGGAGAAGAAAAGGTGACTGCCATTCACTGAGTGCCTACCATGTGCAAGATACCATGCTTCCCAATTTATATATGTACGTCATTTAATCTTCACAGTTTCCTTCAAAAGAAAGACTTACTTCCCCCATTTTACAGATAAGAAAACTAAGGCTTAGGACAGGTAAGTAAGTTAGCTATGTAAAAAGGATTTCAACCAAGGGTCTGTCTGACTCCTCGGGCCCTTCTATTTATTTTCCATATGTCACTTTTTAAAAATTAACATCTTCACTGAGAATAACACTGACTATGGAAGACCAGAAAAAAAGAAAACAAAATGTCTTCATTGTTTGGTAAAATCCTATTCTTCCTCCTAAGCAGAACTCAAATGCCACCTCCTCTGGGAAGTCTTTCAGGAGTGCCCTGTTCAAAGTTAACCTTCCCATAGTACCTGGCACATACCAGTATGCAGTATTTCACACATCTTCTTGTAGAAGTTCTCAAACCTTGGGTCCCAAGGCCACTTAAAAATAATTAACATTCACAGGCAAATTTAAACTTTGACCTAAGCCTCACACAAGAAAATTAATTCAAAATGGATCAAAGGTTAGATATAAAATATAACACTATAAAACTTTTATTTTTTATTTATTTATTTTTTTTAGAGACAGGTTCTCACTCTTTCTCCCAGACTGGAGTGCAGCAATGTGATCATAGCTCACTGCAGCCTCAACCTCCTGGCTCAAGAGATGTTCCCACCTCAGCCTCCCAAGTAGTTAGGACTGTACTCACAAGCTACCATGCCCCACTAATTATTTTTTATTTTATTTTTTGTAGAGATGGGGTTTTGCCATGCTGCCCAGGCTGGTCTCAAACTAGTGGCCTCAAGCGGTCCTCTCAAGTTGGCCTCCCAAAGTGTTGGGATTATAGGCATGAGCCACCATTCCTAGCCTATAAAATTTTTAGGGGGAAAAAAAAAAAACAAAACAACTATAGGATATCTTTGGAATGTAGAGCTGGGTGAAAAATTCTTAAACTTGATACCAAAACATGATCCATAAAAGAAAAATAGATAAGATGAATCATTCAAAAGAAAAACCTTTTGCTCAAAGACCCTGTGAAAAAGATGAAAACACTGAAAGTATTTGCAAACCACATGTCTGAAAAGGCAATGGTATCTAGGTATATAAAGAACTCTCAAAACTCAAGAATGAAAACAAACAATCTAATTAGAAAATGGGCGAAAGACATGAACAGACATTGCACTGAAAAGGATCTACAGTTGGTAAATCAGCACGTGAAAATAGGTTGAGCATCATTAGCCATTAAGGAAATGTAAATTAAAATCATAATGAGACATCACTACATAACTATTAGAATGGCTAAACTAATACTAGCACCAAATGCTGGTGCGAATGGATCACTCATAAATTGCTGGTAGGAATGAAAACTGGTACAGCCACACGGGAAAAGGACATGTTTCTTCCAAAATTAAACATGTGTTACCATTACAACCCAGCAATTGTACTTTGGGCATTATCCCAGGGAAATGAAAACTCATATCCACACGTGAATGTTCATATCAACTTTATTTATAATATCCAGAAATCAAAAATATCCAAATGTCTTTCCACAGGTGAATCATTAAACAGATGGTGTTGCATGCACACCATGGAATACTATGCAGCCGTAGAAAAGAACAAACTATTGATACATGCAAAACTTGGATGATCTCAAGGGAACTATGCTGAGTGGAAAAAAAAGACAATCTCAAAAAAGTTGCATACTGTGTTATTCTACTTGTGTGACATTCTTGAAATGACAAAATGAGAGAGCGAGCACACAGGGATTAGGGATGAGGGAAGGAAGAAGGTGGCTGTGGCTACAAAAAGGGGAGCATGAGAGATCCTCATGGTGAAATTATTCTGTATCTTGACTGTGGTGGTGGTCCTACAAATCTACATGAAATAAAGTGGCATCAAATTAAATATACACACGGACACATATGCAAGTGCTGCCACACGTGATATCTGGATAAGGTAAGTGGATTAAATCAGTGCCAATTTTCTGGTTGTGAAAATATTGCACTAAAGTTATGCAAGATTTTACGTAATAACACCAACCACTGGTAATGCAGGGAATGATGCAAATGGAGAGAACAGATTGCTCATAAATTGCCGGTAGGAATGTAAAATGGTACAGCCACTGTATTTGGGTGAAGGGTATAAAGGATCTCTGTATTATTTCTTACAACTGCACGCGAATCTACAATAATCTCAAAATTAAAAGTTTTTTAAAGTATTGAGGACTCCAAAGAGATTTTTATATCAATATTTACTGTATCAGAAATTAAGAGACATTTCACAAGTATTTATTAGTTTTTGTGTGTTTTTGTTGTTTTGAGACGGTCTGTCTGGTCTGTTGCCCAGGCTGGAGTGCAGTGGCGCAATCTAGGCTCTCTGCAACGTCTGCCTCCCAGGTTCAAGGGATTCTCTTGCCTCAGCCTCCTGAGTAGCTGGGACTATAGGCATGCACCACCACACCTGGCTTATTTTTTTGTATTTGAGGTAGAGACGGGTTTTACCATGTTGGCCAGGCTGGTCTCAAACTCTCCTTTTTTTTTTTTTTTTT
>NW_016107643.1:90567-120706 GCF_001604975.1 Cebus imitator
CGATCTCCTGACCTCGTGATCCACCCGCCTTGGCCTCCGAAAGTGCTGGGATTACAGGCATGAACCATCTCGACTGGCCAGTCTCAAACTGTTGACCTCAGGTGATCCGCCCACCTTGACCTCCCGAAGTGCTGAGATTACAGGCCTGAGCCACCATGCCCGGCTTTATTAGTTTACTTTTAATGCAATAATAAATCCATTACATATTAATGTAAACAAAATTGTGAAATATCGAGTATATTTTTAAAAACCAATAGTGTGAAGAGTGGCACTGCCTTACATTTCTGTAACTCTCTTTGATACCTGCCTTCATGGACACCTGGATTCGAGTATCTGTTTCTCTATTACGATGTGTTGATAACCACTCATCAGGTAGCCTCTGAAGGGTTTTCTGGAGGTATGCAGTTGACCCTTGACCAACACGGGTTTGAACTGCACAGGTCCACTTAGACACTGATTTGTTTCAACCAAATGCACACTGAAAGTACAGTATTTGCAGGATGTGAAAACAGCACAAATGGAGAGCTTTGGTTTCCAGGGGTTCCACAGGGCTGACTGTGGGAATCACGTATGCATTGATTTGGGTATATTCGGGAGTTCTGGAACCAATCCCCTGTGTATACAGAAGGGTGACTATATAAGCATCTGGGCTCGATTCTGGGACAGAACCCTCTGTATACTTGTGAAAGAATGACAGTGAAAAAGGCAAATAATGCCTCAGTGTCATTAAACCTCATAGATCCCTTCAAAGGGTCTCAGGGTCCCCCAGGTAACCCCTGATCACATTTGGTGATGATTTGTCCATGCATGCTCTGTCCCTTACAAGTGAGTTGCGGGAAGGAGAGCATCTTTTTCATCTTTGTATTCCAAGTGCCTTGCACAGTGCCTGGCACAAAGCTGATATTCAATAAATATTTGACAATAGGATATTAATGACTTGTTTGCCATCAGAGAGAGAGGAAGAGAGAGAGAGAGAGAGGCAGAGAGAGAGAGAGAGAGAGAGGCAGAGAGAGAGAGAGAGAGAGAGGCAGAGAGAGAGAGAGAGAGAATGCACCAATCTGGTTGACAGCATATTGCTTTAGATTTCTAGTTCTGAGTCAGAGTAAAGGTCAGAGTGTTCTGATCTAGCTTGGTCTCGTGGAGCAAACACTGTTCTGAGAAACCAGTTTCATGCTCCTAGGACATGAAACATGGATAGGCAATAATGGACTGGCCTTTTGAAAAAGGTTGCACTGGGTCACAGTTTCTCACAAGTCTTGACCTTGAGGCCTCTACACACCATTCAGACCAAGTACGGAGGGCAAGAGGCTTAGTGGGTTATGCAGACATATAATAAATGATTTCCTCCTGATTTACTACCTTTCTTGTAACTCCTGACTCCTGTCTGTCCCCAAAGCACCCATTAGGGGCCAATTTCAGTCCACTTGGTCTGCAGCTGCTTTGGGAAATGGAAAAGAATTTCAGGCCACAATTTCAGATTATAAATTGATTCTCAATTCTCATCCAAAGTACTCTCATCAAAGCACAATTTAGCCAGGAGCATAGAAAATGCAGATGCTGACTTAAAATTGTCCCTGAAAAATGTTTGTTGGTATCTACTGTCTGGCAGACACTGAGTCAGAACTGTGGGAATATTCCAAGATGGCCAAGCTTGGTCCCTGCCTCAAAGAGCTCCTGATCTCGTGGTGAAATGACTTGAGTCTGGCTGGCTGGCAACAAGAACTCTAAAGTGGAATGAGCAACCAGTGAAGAGAAATCAACTCTCCTAGGATCAGGGAAAGGAAGGGCATATGATTTTGTTTTTGAAAGGAAGAGAGGGATGCGTCCAGCAGAAGGAAGACAGCATACCGGAAGGTATTGTATTAGGGAAGATTCTCAATTGCTTTGACATAGATCTTAAGTCAAATAAAATTGTCTTCTTTCTTATTTTTGAGATGGAGTCTTGCTCTGTAGCCCAGGCTGGAGTGCAGTGATGCGATCTTGGCTCACCACAACCTCCACCTTCCTGGTCCCGGTTCAAGCAATTCTCCTGCCTCAGCCTCCTAAGTAGCTGGTATTATAGGCATGAGCCACCATGCCCAGCTAATTTTTGTATTTTTTAGTAGAGATGGGGATTTCACCATGCTGACTAGTCTGGTCTTGAACTCCTGATCTCATGATCCACCTACCTCAGCCTCCCAAAGTGCTGGGATTATAGGCGTGAGCCACCGTGCCCAGCCAGTTTCTTTTTTTTTTATAACAGTCCAGGCTTATGTATTCTGTGGCTCCCACAATGACCCCACAGCATCAAAAACCCAGACTCCTTCCTTCCTGATGTTCCACCATACCTGAGACCCAGTCCTCATCTGTTTGCATGGTCCAAAGCCATCACATCTGTGTTCCAGCCAGTGGAAACAAGAAAGGGGAGAGCAGGCATGCTCTTCCCTCCTGAGAGCATAATTCAGAAGCTGCAAGCTCCTGCTCTTGTCCCATTGGCTGGAACACAGTTAAAAGGGAGACTGGGAAATACAGTTTTTAAATGAGGGCTTCTATTCCTGCAGAAAAACATTGGGAGACAACTAGAGGTTTCTGCTCCAAACACAGGGATGAGGAAGTGGAGGGGGTTTTAGAAGGAGCCAGTAGCTAAGTATGTTTAAAAATTGTTGGAGGAAGGAAATATAGTAAGAAAGGTAGGTTGGGGCCACAGTTGCCCCAGACTGTGGGGCTACAGACTGTATTCTGCAAGCCAGTGGTTGTAAACTTGAGTACGTATCAGCGTCACCTGGAGGACTTGTTAAAACCCACATTACGAGGCCCCACCTCCAGAGTGTCTGATTCCATGGGTCTTAGGACAGGCCTGAAAATACATATTTCTAACCAGTTCCCAGGTGCTGCTGGTCCAGGAACTTTGAGAAATGTGGAGCCACAGAAAGTTCTGAAGCAAGAAATGGCATGTGTACTCCAGGTAGTTGTCTGTTACAGTAGAGAACAAGCTGTACTGAAGCTTCCCAGAGCATCAGAGCTTCACACCTTCTTGATCCTTCATGTTCCTGAGAAATTGCACTCAAGAAAAACAGGGATGATAAAGAGCCTGCAAAGCAGGTTCATAGAATTTCAACTGCCCAGGGCTGGAGGACTACTCCCCACTTCCTGGCAGGGCTGATGGCACCAGCTTCAACCATCACTTCATTGTTGTGTGTGCAGAAGCCTGGATGCGGGTTGGGCAATGCCCTTTCCTCCCTGCAACCAAGTTTCTCCATCAATAGGAATAATGAGGGCCATTTACCTATGTTAGATGCCAGAAATGATCAGATGGCACAGATCAAAAAGCTGGGCAATGTTCCAAGACTGTGGAGACTCCAGCACTTGCCTACACTGTGGGTTGGGGAGTGAATTGGCATGGCCCCTAGAATGCAATTTGACAATCAAACCAGAATTAAGATGCTTATATCCTTTGACCTAATAGTTCTATTTCCAGGAATCGAGCCTACAGATACATTCATGTTTACGCACAAAAGACAAGGTTGTTCAAGGCCCATAATTTTTACCGGCAAGAGATGGGAAACAACCTGAACGGCATCCACAGAGGGCTGCTAAAACAAATCACGGTGCACCCAAAAATGGAATAATATACCAGGCCTTAAAAATATTAAGTTAGAGCTACATGAGCCCATTTAGAATACATACATCTCAGAGAACATCTCTGGAAGGATTTAGAGAGACAGTTTGCCTTTGAGGATAGGAATTGGAATGGAGGTCCAGGCTGAACCTTCTGTTTACTTGTTTGATTTTTTTCTCCTCCAAGTATGCATTACTTGCTGAAACACATAAACACACAGGCAGTGCCAGGTGCCTTTCATGCTTTCTCTCACTAAATCCTCAGAATAACTTAGAAGGGAAGCACTCTTATTATTCCCAAGGCACAGTGAGGTTAAATCATTTTGGGGAGGGGCTGCAGGGGAGGGGGAAGGAAGGAGACTTGATTTGTAGAGCTGCCCATTTCCATAGTGTAAATACTCCCACTGTGGCTGATTTCAAGCTCCCAGCATGATGTCACCGAACAGAGTCGGAAAGAGATGCACACAGTCAGCTCTCGCAAGCCCAGAGGAACCAACTCCAGCACACACACCACTGTAGGTAACCTTGCACTCAGAAGTAAGCCACCACTGACTCTTCCCACTTCATTCCTCAAAGAGCTGGTTTTCAAGAACAAAAGAAATGCAAGCCAATACATCACTTCAGGACCTAGGAGCAGCTTTCCCGGATCTTTGTAAGTACTGGAGAGTTGAGTTATAGTGTAAACAACCCACATTGTTTTGCAATGGATTTGAAACAGAAACCCAAAAATTAAAATTAAGCATCTGGGTTTTATATTTGCAAATTGCTTTGTCATTTTCTTTATGAAATACTGCACACAGTTCTACAACCATAAGGCAATAAAAGAATAATTAATTAATCAGTGTTAGCATTCTGTCAACACAGCTTCACACACTTACGGAGGGCCAGCAATCTAAATTAGGGAGCTGGTTTAGAAACATTCTCAGTGCTTTAATGGGAGAGGTGAGTCAAGAGAATCAGACAGGGTTTGATTTGTGTCTCAGCTCTATCACTTGCTAGGTACCTCGGACAAAGCACCTCGCCTTCTGAGTCTCAACTTATTCATGTGTTAAATGGTGATAGTGCCCACCATATAGACCTCTACAGGTTGGCTTGCATGTTGAAGAAATGGAGTCTGGTCAGGAGTGGTGGCTCATACCTGTAATCCCAGCACGTTGGGAAGCCAAGGTGGGTGAATCGCTTGAGCCCAGGCGTTCAAGACCAGCCTGGGCAACATGGCAAAATCCAGTCTCTACAAAAATTAGCTGGGTATGGTGTATGCACCTATAGTCCCAGCTACTTGGGAAGCTGAAGCAAGAGGATCACCTGAGCCTGGGGAGGTCAAGGCTACAGTAAGCTGTGATCACGGCACTGTGCCTGAGCCTGGGTGACAGAGCGAGACCCTCTCTCAAAAAGAAATGAAATGAAATTAACATACAGTATATACCTGGACATAACACAAGGTATTCCACCCACAAAAAAAAAAAAAAATCTCTCAGAAGAAAGAGTTGCGTATATTCAAGTTCTTACAAAGGCTCCCAGAATCTTTCATATTCCCTAGACTCTCTCAATTACTTTCTTTTAAACAACAGAGTATCGTTGGAGGAAGACCAATCTATAGAAGTCATCTGAAGGAAGTAGTTAAAAAAAAAATAAAAGCAAACAATTTTTCACATGGATGTAAGTCATTACACTAGGGGCTGACTTCACATACTTTATAAAGATGTAACCCTTAAGAAAGAGCACTTTGAAAAGCAATGCATTAAATGTTTGGATGTTGTGATCACAAATATAAACCAATGGGAGAAATGGAAAAACAATCTGTGCTAAGATTTAGTGCACTGGGACTTCTAAGATAAAATATTTCAGAGACAGCAACATATAAAGGCTCAAAAAGTGCTGGATCACAATTTAGATAGGAGTGAGAATTATGTGACCTAGAAAGTGGGCTGAGTGACACAGAAATCATCCCCAGTGATAACAAAGAGACTGAGATCAAAGGTGCTCAGAAAGAGATGGAAGAAATTGTTTTGTGAAATGGAAGAATGGGAGAGAATCCAATATTTCTAAGTAATCCTGAAAATGTGTATGTACCTAAAATAATAAATATTATACCTGGATATTTATTTATACCATCTTATGAATTTATATATTTGAGTTGAATATATGGGAAATATATTTTCTCTTCTGCAATCTTCTTAGTCTGACAAATGAGAGGGACAGCTTGTATTTTGGGTCACCCAATGTTGAGACATGTCTAATAGGTGAAAGCCCTTTAAATCCCACAAAGCTTTGTATGATTTGCAACAAGTACTGTTACAGTGGTTAATACTATTTTTATTATGACTGTTCTACCACAAGGTGGGCTCTTTGTGCTCTTCTAAGCACTTCTCCAGGTAAGACTCCTCTGATCTAGTTTCCAACTGTGTGATCTTTTCTTTTCTTTTTTTTTTTTTTGAGATGGAGTCTTGCTCTGTCGCCCAGGCTGGAGTGCAGTGGTGAGATCTCAGCTCACTGTAACCTCTGCCTCCCGGGTTCAAGCCATTCTCCTGCCTCAGCCTCCCATGTAGCTAGGATTACAGGTGAAAGCCTGTAATAAAACAAACAACTCCCTGCCCCCCACCAAACTGGCAAAAGATTTGAATACACATGTCACTGGAGACCATAAGCATGGCAAACAGCACATAAAAAGATGCTCAACACCATTTGCCATCAAGGAAAATTAAAGGTTTTAAATTGAAACTTAAAGTTTTTATACTTAAATTTTAAACATTTTAATTTTTGTTTGTTTGTCTGAGATGTTGTCTCCCTCTTGTTGCCCAGGCTGGAGTGCAGTGGCTCGATCTCGGCTCATTGCAACCTCTGCCTCCTGGGTTCAAGTGATTCTGCTGCTTCAGCCTCCTCTGTAGCTGGGATTACAAGCGCCTGCCACCACGCCCGGCTAATTTTTGTACTTTTAGTAGAGACGGGGTTTCACCACGTTGGCCAGGCTGGTCTCAACCTCCTGACCTCAGGTGGTCCACCTGCCTCAGCCTTCCACAGTGCTGGGATTACAGACATGAGCCACCACACCTGGCCAATTTCCTAACTGTGTGATCTCAAGCAAGCTGCAGAACTTCTCCAAGTCTCTGTTTCCTCATCTGTCAAATAGAGATAATAACAGGATAATAATAACAGGATTGAGAATTCAATAAATTATTATATCGAGAAGTTTTTATAACAATGTCTGGTAAATGCTTCTTAAATGTTAGTTATTATTTTCACCAAGGGAGAATGGTAATCAGTTTTCTTCACCATATGGTGAGATTTTATCACCAGGGATCCTGCCTTATTCATCCTGGGATCCCCAACTCACACATGGGGCCTAACATAGAGTGAATGTTTGTTGAACAAATAACATTTTCTATTGAGAAAGAAAGGTAGTATATGAAGTTCGGGGCCCAGCATAGACCCTGGTTCCCGTTAGTTGAAAGAGGCACACTGTGAGTGCTGATAATTGGCTCAGCCTCATTTCTCACTGACTAACCACACTAGCATCACAGTGTGACAGAGCTGGAAAAGACTCAAGCCTGGATGTTTCTTTGTCTTCACCAGAGCATGAGTTATTCTGCAATAGGAACTGAGTTCCATTAATCTCAGTCCCCAATCTGGCAAACAGTAAGGGCTTAACAAGTACTCATTGACCAAATGAATGATGAAGTACATTCTACATTATTGTATATTACTTGCTTTTTAAACTGAATTTTATTTTTTAATACCTACAAAAAAGAACTCAAATTAATACCCAAATAGACACATAAAAAGTATAAATCATATAAAATTATGCTGAGGCCAGGCATGGTGGCTCACGCCTATAATCCCAGCACTTTGCGAGGCTGAGGCAGGTGGATCACAAGGTCAGGAGTTCAAGATCAGCCTGGCCAACATGGTGAAACCCTGTCTCTACCAAAAATACAAAAATTAGCCGGGCATGGTGGCATGCTCCTGTAATCTCAGCTACTCAGGAGGCTGAGGCAGGGAATTGCTTAAACTGGGAGGTGGAGGTTGCAGTGAGCCAAGGCTGTGCCACTGCACTCCAGCCTGGGCAACAGAGTGAGACTCTTTCTCAAAAATAAAGTAAAATGAATAAAATAATGCTGAAAGTGAAAGAATCACCTAGGAAGAATTCTTGGCATCTACAGTATTATTTACACAAATGTTTCCATTATGTATACAAAAATTAACATGTAAGTATGAAGGCTATATCATGTGCTAGTTCAAGATCAAGAGCTTTGAAATCAGATATATCAGGGTTGGAATCCAAGTTCCATTACTTTTTAGTAGTACGGGCTTGAGAAAGTAATATAACCTATTTGTGCCTCAGTTTCTATGGAAAGTGGAGATAAAAATAAAATATACCCTAAGGTTTACTGGATTAATTAGTTATTACATATGAACACTTAGAATCATCCGAATACAGAGAAGTAACTCAGTGAAGGTTAGCAATTAGTACACATGTTTAGGCAAAGTGAGGTCATATTATAGATGCTTGTTTGCATTTGCTTTTTTATGTAACAAAATATTGTGTATATGTATTGTATGGCAGTGGATATAGAGCTAATTCCTTCTTTTGATGGGCATATTGTATTTAAATATACAACTCTGTGTAACCAATCCTCTGCTTTTGGTATTGTTTCTAATATTTTATTATTAGATATACATCACCACAATAAAATCTTTATTGCATATATATTTTTCCACACTTGGGTGAGTATATCTATAGGATAAATTCCTAGAAATGGAATTGCTGATCAAAGTATATGAGTTTTTAATTATATTAATAAACAATGAATTATCAATTTTCCTGTCTAAAAGGCTTTATCACTTTACATTTTGATTAACGAGTATATTTTGTTGCCTTATGGTTGTGTACATTTTAACCAGACTCCCCAGTAATTTATTTGGAATGTCCCAGTGGTTGCAGAATTAAGGACTTTGCCCCACTCGTTTGGCAGTGTAGCCCTTTAGCTTTCCAAAAATCATAAACAACTCCTAAGAACTTAGCAACCAATTTCCTGCAGCAAATATTCAGATACATAGCCTGACAAAGATTTTTATGCCATTCCCAAACAGGAGAGGGAGAAATGTTGGACATTTCTTATTCTTAGCCTTTTCAGTGGCCGATAGGAAGAGCACTTGAAATTAGACCTATCCATTAAGTTTTGGAGACAGGGTGGCTGTTATCTGCACCCATCTTTGTTTTCTGTAACTGAGACCCTCATTTAATAGACAAAAAGCCTCTCTGTTGATTCTTACGGGATGCAGTCTCTCTAATCCAGTATTCCCCCAGTGTGATAAAGGTACTACTGTTAGCCCTCCAGATGTGTTTAGGTAATACAAGGATAGGTGAAACCCTGGCCAGAAGCTGAACAGCGCCACCAAGCTGACAGGCTGCTTCAGTGGTGGCTAAAGCTCATGCCCACTTTTATTTATTTTTATTATTATTTTTAATTTAATTTAATTTATTTATTTATTTTATTTTACCAGGGGAGAGCATGAATGCAGTTCCACTTTTATTTTTAATTTCAAGTTTAATCCAAATAATATACATAATGTTTAAGAGTTAAATACCATTACAAGTTAAATACTACCACAAAACTTGTCACAAAAATCCCGTTTCATCTCTGATCCCATCCCAGAAGCAATAACTTTAATTCTGTAGTTATTTTTCCACACTTAATTATGGTATCACTCCTTGATTTAAAAAAATTTTTATTAACTCACAGCCATGGAAGATAAGGATTTAGTTATCTCTCTTTTTCTTCCCCCTCCACCATATACAAAGACACGCTTTCCCTCTCCAAGTCTCCTAATATAATTATAATTTTTTGTTAAATCAATGTGTTTTTACATGACAATGACAATGTAATATTATTTCCAGCTGAGTGTTGTAGTTTATGATGATTACAATGTTTTTCTTATCAATCGTTTTGTTTTCTTGGCTTTAATAATCACTTCATGTTTTATTTGCTTAGTTTCCTAGGTAATTGATTCAGCTCCTATTCATCCTCAAATTCTTACCAGAACTCAAACCCTCTCCAATTCCCTCTGCTTTGTGCTCAGTCTAGAAACATTAGTGTGATGTCGTGGTTCTTGAAGCATGGTTCCAGGATAGCAGCGTCAACATCAGCATCACCTACGACCTTGTCAGAAATGCAAATTAGCAAGCTCTACCCAAGATTTACTGAATTAGTCACACTGTGGGTGGCTCCAGCTATCTGGGTTTTAATCAGCTCTCCAGATGATGCCAGTGGATTGGGCACTTAAGCTTGAGAGCCATAGGTCCAATGGTTGAAAACATGGATACTCAAACCTAAGGCTGCTGGGGTTCCAATACCAGGTATTCCAGTCATTGGTGATGTAACAACTTCCAAGCCTCGGTCTTCCCATTTGTCTTTCTTTTTCTTTTGAGACTGGGTCTCACTCTGTTGCCTAGACTGGAATGTAGTGGTGCAATCTCAGCTCACTGCAACATCCACTTCCTGGGTTCAAGCAACTGTTCCACCTCAGCCTCCCAAGTAGCTGAAAGTACAGGCATGCGCCACCATGTCTGGCTAATTTTTGTGTTTCTAGTAGAGACAGGGTCTCACCATGTTGGCCAGGCTGGTCTCGAACTCCTGGCCTCAAGTGATCCACTTGCCTCCGTCTCCCGAAGTCCTGGGATTACAGGTGTGAGCTACTGCACCCAGCCAGTCTTCTCATCTATGAAATGGAGACTAAAACAGCATCTCCCATGTAGAGAGTTATTGCGAGTTGCATGGTGTTAGGCATCATGACAAGCTCCAGTTTTCCTGGAAACAGCCTTCCTGGAGCCCTCTGAAATCCAGAGCCACTATGAGAGGGGAGCTCTCCAAGGCGGCTGCCTACTCTCCCCCAGGGATTCCTAGTACTCCTTGCTCAGGGGATCTCCTTCACTGAGGCAGCCACCTCAAGCTTCTGTCTTCAGCACCTCCTGCTCCTCTGAGATTCTCCTCCTATACCCCTGTGCCAGCCTCTCTGCCTTTAACCCTCTCCCACTCTCAGTTCTCCCTTCTACAACCACCATACCACCTGATTCCCAGCCCCTGCCCCCATGCCACCTCCAGCCTTAATCCTCATCCCAATCCTTCCTCCTCACTCCCCATAATCCCCCTCCCAGCTACCTGGAGCAGTCTCAGCCCCCTGTCCCCTACCTTCCATTCCTCCACACTCCCTCATTTCATCCACCCTCCCCTCCCAGAACGAAGCTCTCTGCTTTCCCAAGGGACCACCCCCAGGGCTGCCTGCCCCCTGGGTGTCCTCAGTCCCCTGAAGTACAGAGATGAATCAGCCACCTCAGCCTTACTGTTCTGCCCTCTCACTTGCGACAGTTCTTACCTATCTAAGCCTCAGCATTCTCCTGTGAAAGGAGGTGCGATGTTGTCCAGCCACATCACCAACCATAGTGCTTGGCATATAACAAGTGCTCAGTAAGTCCACCATTCTTATCATGGCCCCCACGTCTCAGCCTCATTATCCGATCCCATACATCCCTCTTACTATGTTTCCCACCACTCTACCCCCATTCACTCAGCTCAGGCCACAATGGCCTCCTTGTCTGCTCCCTCTCACCTAGGGCCTTCACGTTTGCTCTTCCCTCTGATCTGAAAAGCTCTTCCAGTAGAGATGCAATTGATCTGTTCTTTTACTTAAATCAGTTCCCTGCTCGATGGTCACCTTCTTAGAAAGCTTTCCCCAAACCATCCATTCTAAAATACCATCTACCCCATCCCTTGCTATCTTTTGCTTACTTTCTGGTCCCTCATGGGACTATTGTGATGTGAGATTGCATAACTGCACTGTCTTATTGTCTATGTCAGCCCCTCAAAGGCAGACGCTGAGTTTTCTCCTGCTCATCCTGATATATCAGCTCCAAAACTGCCTTGTACATAGAGGATTAAGGGCTCAAAAAATGTTAATTAAATGAATGATTTTTCTTACAGTAAAAGTGTAGCCACTGCTTTATTCAGCCAGTGTTAGTGATTCCTTGTGTGCAGAGAGCAAAGATGGATGGATCACTTGAGGTCAGGAGTTCGAGACCAGCCTGGCCAACATGGTAAAACCCCATCTTTATTAAACACACACACACACACACACACACACACTTAGCCAGGTGTGGTGGGAGGTGCCTGTAATCCCAGCTACTCAGGAGGATGAGGCAGGAGAATTGTTTGAATCCAGGAGGTGGAGACTGCAGTGAGCTAAGATCGTGCATGCCACTGCACTCCAGCCTGGGTGACAGAGTGAGACTCCACTGCTGTTCTTCTTCTTCCTTTCTTTCTTTTATCACTAAATATTGAGCTCAGGTGTTTGGCACTGTCTGAGGCTCCAGGGATATTAAGGCAGGCGTGTTTGCCAACAAGAAAGATGTAGAAGGAGGCTCACACTGCTTAGCTTGGAGAGGGCTGAGTGGAATAAAGAGGGGTGGAGCGTCTGGGGCTTCGGTTTGAAACCCAGCTGTGCCAGCTTCACATTCAGTTTCTTCATCTGTAAAATGGAGCTAATGAAAGTCACTACCTCATTGAATTGTCATAATTTTTTGTTAATCCCTGTGCCTAGCAGATAGAAAACTTTAGTAAATGTTGGCTATTAGTTACAACACTAAGTATAGGTTACTTCCATAATTTAAGCAAGTCAAAAACTAAAAATTTTGTCAAGCCATCAATAATTTATCAAGGAGTTTGGCCCTCTTAATAGCATATAAAAAGATTCACACTCCTTGTGGTCCTCCCAGAACTTCACATTCAATCTCTCTCAAAATTCAGGTAGGGGATGCAGCTGGAGGTCATTATCCTAAGCAAATCAACTCAGGAACAGAAAATCAAAAGCCAAATACCGCATGTTCTTACTTATATGTGGGAGTAAAAAATGGGTGCTCATGGACATAAAGACAGAAATAGAAACTGTGTACTACTAGGGCAGGGAGGGAGGGTGCAAGTGTGGAAAAACTACTGGTTACTATGCTCAGTACCTGGGTGATGGGCTCAATTGCATCCCAAACCTCAGCTTCACACAATGTATGCATGTAACAAACCTGCACGGGCACCCCAAAATCTAAAATAAAAGTTTGAATTATAAAAAGTAAATAGGCTGGGTGCAGTGGCTCATGCCTGGAATCCCAGCTCTCTGGGAGGCCAAGGTGGGAGGATGGCTGAGCCAGGGGTTTGAGACCAGCCAGGGCAACATGGTAAAACCTTAGAGGCATGTGCCCACACTCCCAGCTACTCAGGAGGCTGAGGTGGATCACTTGAGCCCAGGAGGTCAAGGCTGCAGTGTGCCATGATCATGCCACTGCACTCCAGTTTGGGCAACAGAGCAAGACCCTGTCTCAGATAGGTGGATGAATAGATGAGACGCCTAAATAAAAAAATATGTATGTGTATTAGAAAACAAAAAGAAACAAAGTCAGGTAGGAAAACTAGCCAGGAGGAAAGACACTGCTGGCTGTACTCAACCTATGAAGCCAGTGATACGGGGATGGGGCAGGGCCGCACAGTGCAGGCTTCTGTCCTTAGAAACTGCTAAGTAAGGACACAAGTGTTAGTGGCTACAAGGTTTTGGTTTTCTTCACATTTCAATTAAACTTTATTGTGGTATAATTTACATACAATAAAATTCCATCACCCAGAAAATTCCCCTGTGGCCCTTAGCAGTCAATTCCCACAGGAAAGACAAACACTGATATGACTTCTGCCACCCTAGACCATTGTTGCTTGACTTTATATTAATGGAATTATAGTATATACTTTTTCCCCCAATTTTTTTTTAGCTTTATTGAGTTAAAGTTGTAAAATTGATTTATATAAACTACACCTAATTTAAAGGGTACAATTTGAAGCATTTTAATATATTCCTCCCTTGAAACTATTACTACAGTCCAGATAACCCAACACCCCAAAAAGTTTCAGGTCCTTTTGTTTTCCATCCATCCTTCCTACCCCAACTACTGACCTGCTTTCTGTCACTATAAATTAGTTTGCGTTGTTAAGAATTGTATATAGAATCATCTAGCAGGTACTCTCTTGTGCCTGGCCTCTTTCACTCAGCCTAACTATTTTGATTCATCCATGCTGTTGTATCAATACTTTATTCCTCCCTTAACAAACACACCCTCAGCAACATTTCTTTGTATGGGAATACCACAATTCGTTTATCCATTCATCTACTGATGAACATTGCAGCATTTTCCAGTTTGGAATTCTTATGGGAAAAGCCACTGTGAATTCCTATACAAGTCACTTTATTAGCAGAAGTTTTCACTTACCTTAGACATGGAATTGCTGGGCCACAGGGTCGATATATATTTAACTTTATAAGGAATTGCCAAACTGTTTTTATTTTTTCCCCAAAATGGGTTGTACCATTTCAAAGTCTTAACAAATGGCTGGTTTAACAACAAGCTTGTTCCCATCTCATGGCTTTTGTACTTGTTCTACTTTCTTCTTGGAATGACTTCCTATTAGTTTTCAGAGCTGGGTTCTTGACATTCAGGTTTCAATTCAAATGCCAAATGCCAAAGGGGCTATTATGGACTGAATTGTGTCTCTCCTCACCCCAAATTCATGTTAAAGTTATAATTCCCAGTACCTTAGAATGTGACTATATTTGAAGATAAGGTCTTTAAAGACGTAATTAAGTTGAAATAAGGCTGTCAGAATGAAGGACAAGGACCATATGATCATTTCAATTGATGCTGAAAGAGCATTTGATAAAATTCAACATTGCTTCATGATAAAAACCCTAAAAAAAAAAAACTGGGGGTAGAAGGAAAATACCCCAACATAAAAAAGCCATATATGATAAACCCACAGCTAGTACCACACTGAAAGGGGAAAAACCGAAAGCCTTTCCTTTAAGATCTGGAACACAACAAGGATGCCCACTTTCACCACTGTTATTCAACACAGTACTAGAAGCACTAGCTAGAGCAAGCAGACAAGAGAAAGAAAGAAAGAAAGGCTATCTGTATAGAAAAGGAAAAAGTCAAATTATCCTTATTTGCATATTATTGATCTTATATCTGGAAAAAACCATTAGAACTGATCAATTCAGTAAAGTTGTAGGATACAAAATCAACATACAAAAATCGGTAGCATTTCTATATGTTAACAGTGAACAATGTGAAAAAGAAACTTAAAAAGTAATCCCATTTATAGTGGTCAGGCGCGGTGGCTCATGGCCGTAATCCCAGCACTTTGGGAGGCCAAGGCAGGCGGATCACCAGGTCAAGAGATCAAGACCATCCTGGCCAACATGGTGAAATCCCATCTCTACTAAAAAAAATACCAAAAAATTAGCTGGGTGTGGTAGTGTACACCTGTAGTCCCAGCTACTTGGGAGGCTGAAGCAGGAGAATTGCTTGAACCCAGGAGGTGGAGAATGCAGTGAGCTGAGATTGTGCCACTGCACTACAGCCTGGGTGACAGTGCGCGACTCCATCACACACACACAAAAAGTAATCCCATTTATAATAGCCACAAATAAATTAAATACCTAGGAATTAATTTAACTAAAGAATGAAAGACCTCTATAATGAAAACTATAAAACACTGAAAGAAATTGAAGAGGACACCAAAAAATGGAAAGATATTTCACGTGCATGGATAGCAAGAATCAATATTGGTTAAAATGTCCATACTACCCAAAGCAATCTACAGATTCGATGCAAACCCTATCAAAATGCCAATGACATTCTTGACAGAAATAGAAAACACTGTCCTAAAATTTAAATGGAACCATCAAAGACCCAGAACAGCCAAAGCTACCCTAAGCAAAAACAACAAAACTGGTGGAATCACATTAACTGACTTCAAATCTTCCAATTATACAACAGAACTACAGTAACCAAAGCAGCATGGTATCAGAATAAAAGCAGACACATAAACCAATGGAACAGAATAGAGAACCCAGAAACAAATCCATATACCTACGATGAACTTCATTTTCAACAAAGATACCAAGAACATACACTGAGGAAAAGACAATCTGTTGTGAAAACTGGATGTCCACATGCAGAAGAATGACATTGGAACCCTATCTCTTGCCATATGCAAAAATCAGCTGAAAACGGACCAAAGAATTAAATCCAAGATCTTCAACTGTGAAACTACTATAAGAAAACTTTGGGGAAACTCTCCAAGACATCAGTCTGGGCAAGGAGTTCTTGAGTAATACTCTATAAGCACAGGCAACCAAAGCAAAAATGGAAAAATGAGATCACATCAAGTTAAAAAACCTTCTGCTCAGCAAAGGAAACGATCTACAAAGTAAAGAGTCAACCCACAGAATGGGGGAAAATATTTGCAAACTATCCATGTGACAAGGAATTAACAGAATACATCAAAGGCTCAAACAACTTTATAGGAAAAAAATTTAATAATCCGATTAAAAATGGGTAAAAGATTTGAATGGACATTTCTCAAAAAAAAAAAAAAGACATACGAGTGACAAACAGAAATATGAAAAGGTGCTCGACACTGTTAATTATCAGAGAAATGCAAATCAAAACTACAATGAGATATCATCTCATCCCAGTTAAAATGGCTTATATCCAAAAGACAGGCAATCCAAATACTGGCAAGGATGTGGAGAACATATACTGTCAGTGGGAATGTAAATTAGTACAACCACTATGGAGAACAGTTTGAAAGTTCCTCAAAAAAAACTAAAAATGAGCTACTATATAATCCAGCCATCCCACCACTGGGTATATATCCAAAAGAAAGGAAATCAGTATTTCAATTTTCCAGTGTTTGTTGTAGCTCTGTTCACAATAGCCAAGATTTGGAAGGAACCTAAGTGTCCACCAACAGATAAATGGATAAAGAAAATGTGGTTCTCATACACAATGGAGTACTATTCTGCCATTAAAAAGAATGAGATTCAGTCATTTGCAATTACATGGACGGAACTAGAGATCATTATGTTAAGTGAAATAAGCCAAGCACAGAAAGAAAAACACTGCATGTTCTATTTGTGGGATCTAAAAATCAGAACAATTGAACCCATGGAGAGAGAGAGTGGAATGATGGTTACCAGAGGCTGGGAAGGGGCAAGGGGGAATCAGAGGATGGGAGAGGGTAAGAACAGTTAATGAAGATGGTTAATGGTCATGTTTAAAAAGACCTTCTGATCACCATTTTGCAACCATAATCATTGTTTCAAGCAAAAATCAGCATGAATTCTAAAACCAGTGGGTAAGAGTCTGATGAAGAACAGGATATTTAAATAGTATCAAAATATCTTCCCACAGGATACTTAATAGTTACAAAAGGAAAAATCATAACTTTATGGTGGAAGGTACCTCCCCCTACACAACCTCAACCAAATGATGGAAGTTAACACCATGAATACTGGGACAAATACAATGTCATGTGCCTCCTGATGAAAGGCCCTGAGGAGGCAACTCTTTTCAGTAATATTTCTGCCAGAAAATGCAAACCCTCACCCTCTCAGAATAGCAAGGGATGGGTAGGTGGTGTGGGGTGGGGGGTGGGGGAGGAAAATATGCATACTCTGAATGTAATCATAAGAAAACATCTGAATCAAAATTTAGGGACATTCTATAACATAACTCACCAGTACTCTTCCAAAATGTCAAGGTCATGAAAGACGAAGGCTGGATAACTGCCCTTCCAGATTAAAGGAAACTAAAGAGGCATGACAACTCAGTGCAACGTGTGATCCTGAACGGGATCCTGGGGAATAGCTATAAAGAACATGATTGGGACAATTAGCAAAATTTAAATATGGATGGAGTGTATTAAATAAAACAATTGTATCATTGTTAAAATTCCTGACTTTTGATCACTGTACAGAGATTATGCAAGATAATGCCTTTTTAAAGGAAACACACATAAATATTTGGAAGAAAGAAGCTTGTTGGAAACTCTAAAATGATGTCGTAAAAAAAGAATATATACATTATATAAGCCTGTGTGTGTGCGCGTGAATATCTACATACCATATACTGATTCCCTTTCTTGTCAGGTATAAACCATATGGATATCCACACACAATATGTGTGTGTGTGTGTGTGTGAGATATGGAAATGCAGCAAAATATAATAATTTGTCATTCTGGTGGAAAAGTATATGATCTTTATGATTCCTGAAATTTACGTGTAAATTTGAAATTTCATCACAAAAAAATTAGAGGCTTTCAGCTACCAAATACGCTATCAGAAATAGCCTGTCCCCAACAAGCACTCTTTAGCTCATTCTTTTTCTCCATCACACTTATCACTGGCAAAAATTAACCTTTAATACTTAACATTGACTGTGTGTAAGGCTGTCCTAAGTGCTTTATCTGTATAACCTCTGTGAATCTTCTTACAGGTGAGGAAAAAACACACAAGAAGGTTGATTAACTTGCCCAAGGCCACCCATGTGGTTTGTCTCCTGCAGTGACACAGAGCCTCAACCAAGGCTGAAACTGCCTTGTCTACTGCTCTTTCCCCAGTGACTTAGAACAGTACCTAGCACATTACAGGTGTTCAATAGGTATCGGCAGATTCAGTTAACAAACACTGGGCACCCACTAGGCCTACACTGTAATACAATGCACAGAACAAAATACTCAAAAATCTGTGCCTAAATGGAGCTTTGAGAATAACTCAGCCCCACACCCAATTAGCCTCTACCTATGTATTTCATTTGGTTCTACCATTCCTGAGAATTAAGACCCATTTAATCCATTTTGCAGAGGATCATCAGATAAACGATGCTCAGGGTGCGGCAATGATTTGCACAAGATCACTGGGCTGGTAGGAGGGAAGGTCAGGATTCCAACCCACTCCCTAATGTTCCCAGACCCGAGCTATGAATCAAACGACCAAGACAATCACCCTATCAGTATTTATTAGGCGCCTACTGCGGACTGTTGGTCTTCACGCAGGTCAGGCGAGAAGAAGGGGTCGTGGTGCGCGGGCCGCTGCGGAGACTGGGAGGCCGCCGCGGATCACGGGAATTTGGCGCCTATTTTTTGTTGGCTGGGTGTTCTCGCCGGTGATTGGGCCCCGGCGAGGCGTGCTGGTGCGCTCGGCTGCGGCTGCTCCGTCGACCTTGGCAGGACCGGGCGGCGCAGGACTCACTCGGCTGGCCTCCCAGGGGATGGGCCACCAGGAGTCTCCGCTGGCCCGGGCGCCGGCGGGAGGTGCAGCTTATATAAAGAGGTTATGTAAAGGGCTCAGCTGGCGCGAACACGTGGAAAGCCACGGGAGCCTAGGAGCCCAGGCCTCCCCGGCGAGCGCCGCGGCAGCAGAAACACCGGCCGCACGCCGGACTCGGGCTACCGCCTCCCGCGCAGCTCGGTCCCGGAGGCAGCCCCAGCGCGGAGCGGACCATCCCCAGTCAGGGGCTCCGGGGGTGAAACGAACTGCCCGGAAGTGGAGGTGCGCGGGCCAGGTAAGGGTGCCGTTCGAGGACTGAAGGGCCAGCACCGAGGCTGGAGTTACTGCCGCTGCCTCCGCGCTCGAGGAGGGCAGTCGGGTTCCTCGGCCGGTCGCGCTCCGAGAAACCGAACTTTTTAGCCAATCTCTTCTACCCGCAGCCCTCGGGGACTTGGGTCGGTCCGCGGGGCTCCGCTAGGGCTTAATTCAATGGACTGTTTACACCCGGGAGAACACAAGGCGGGGCGTGGGGAGGGGCGTCACGGAGGGGCCTGGGCAAAGAAAAAGTTTTCCGCCAGCCGAATCGCATCTTAAGGCGGTTTTCAGAAGGCGTTAAGCTTGCTGTGTCTTCTTTTTCTCATCGCCACACGACAAACTAACAGAAAGAGGAGAGTTTGTGCTTTTTTTTCCGGTTCTCCCTCTGAGCTGCTGCCCAGTGGTTCCGTCTTTCCCGCTTTCCCCTCCCCTCCCCCGTTCAATCAGCGGCGGTGGCTTCCGTCTTAAAGGGGCCGCGGCGGCCGGGGGAGGAGGAGGAGGTGGGACGCTCCGCGGCCTACTCTCCTGGCCTCCCCGTCTCGGCCTGGTTGTTTAACCGATTCTTTGGCCCGCAGGTCACAATCCAAGGTCCCGCTCCTCCGCGTCCCGGGGCCGGACGGAGGGATGAGGCAGGGGGGGCCCGGGCAGCGCCGTTGCTGCTCCCCCCGCCGCCCGCAGCCATGGAAACGGGGAAGGACGGCGCCCGCAGAGGTACACAAAGCCCGGAGCGGAAAAGGCGAAGCCCAGTGCCGCGGGCGCCCAGCACGAAGCTGAGGCCGGTGGCGGCGGCCCAGGCCATGGATCCGGTGGCGACCGAGGCCCCGGGCGAGGCCTACCTGGCGCGGCGACGGCCGGAGGGCGGTGGCGGGTCCGCGCGGCCGCGCTACAGTCTGTTGGCGGAGATCGGGCGCGGCAGCTACGGCGTGGTTTACGAGGCAGTGGCCGGGCGCAGCGGGGCCCGAGTGGCGGTCAAGAAGATCCGCTGCGACGCCCCCGAGAACGTGGAGCTAGCGCTGGCTGAATTCTGGGCCCTCACCAGCCTCAAGCGGCGGCACCAAAACGTCGTGCAGTTTGAGGAGTGCGTCCTGCAGCGCAACGGGCTAGCCCAGCGCATGAGTCACGGCAATAAGAGCTCGCAGCTTTACCTGCGCCTGGTGGAGACCTCACTGAAAGGTAGGAGCACCGCAGGCCTTTCCACACTTGCAAGGCCTGGATCCTCTGCTCTCCGGATAGTTTGGCCCACATTGTTCCCGGCCCTCCTAGGCCTCAGACCTGGTTCCTGTCACCCTGTGCCCGGACACACCCTCCTTTCCTAGGCGCAGGAACTCGGCCCTCTTTTCAGGTCCCAGGATCAGTTTCTGGGCCTAACGTTGGCTGGTATTTTAATAACAAGAGCTTAGGTGCTAACCATTAACTTAATAGGTGCTCAGTAATTGTGAGCTACGGTTATTAAATGTCTACTACCTTTTTAGATCGGTCAGGGAGTGGAGGAGGGGTTGGGTTCAGCTAGTAGCAGAACTGCGGAGCCCACTCACCCTCTAGGGTCTCTCTCTTTCCCTCCCAACACGAACAAAAAGAAAAAACTTCACTGGACCCACCCACACCCTCGCCCTGTCTGGTTCCAAGTTTCCTAACACCCTCCAGCTCCCACCCCTAAACTCTTGTGGTCTAGTCTGCCTTTTCCTCTGAGGCCCCCAGCCCTTCATCCCAGGCAGCCAAGCAAACTGGCGTTTTTCTAGCTTGGTCCTCCGAAGCATGCAGGCTGACAGCCCTCACAGGTGGCCTGAGAGCTGTCACATAACAAAGCATCCAACATCTTTTCCCATTGTTTTACAATCTTAATCTTTTTCTTAACCTCAGAGGCTGGCTGGGAAATGGTTTTACTTAGAAGGAAAATGGGGTTCATTGAGGCAAGAGGTCTTCCAGTCCTGGAAGAACTAATTACCTTAATTTCCTGGTTTTGACTGCAGTTAGGGAACGTGTTTACCCTAACTACTCAGTACCCACAAGCCTTGTTCGTACTACTACTATTAGCTAGATGTCTGCACGGAGAGGAGGAGAGGGGCAGTGGAAAGTTTGAGAAGACTGAGGCAGGAGGATCCAGGGGAAGAAAGTTGACTAATCCAAGTCCCAGCTGTGGTCTTAGCGCTGAAGTAATTTTTAGGTAATAACTTCAAAAGTAAATTCTGTCCTGTTTCTATAAATAGGGAAACTAGGCTTAGAAGTGAACAAATAACTTGATCAGGGTTAATCCGCTTGAAAGGCAAGTTAGACTGTGCTCCTGTTTCCTTAGGTTTCTCAGAGCTTAAGTGATGGGGAACCCAGATCTGTTTTGATTCAAGGCCTGGGTCCTTTCAAAGGTGTAATGCTGTTCACCCTACCCTGAGGATGAACTTTTAAGAATGGGTAGGATTTGGGGTGAGTTTGGAGGGGGTGGTCTCCTAAAATCTTCTTTGGAGCTTTTGCCCAACTGAAAGATCCCACAAGCCAAGTCAGTTGTTTGACAGTGGAATTGGAAACATGAATCAGTATCACCTAGATTCCTTTAAATAGATGTCTACCTTTATGTCCATCCCTGTCCCATCCATTCTGAGAAGCCCACCCTCTCCCCAGCGTGAGTGGTTTTGTTTTAAAAAGACGTCCAGCAGGGCACAGTGACTCACAACTAATCCCAGCACTTCGGGAGGCAGGAGGATGGCTTGAGCCCAGGAGTTTGAGACCAGCCTGGGCAACAAAGTGAGACCCTGGTACTCCACAAAAAATAGAAAAAAAAAAACTAGCCAGACATGATGGCACAGCCTTATAGTCCCAGCTACTCAAGAGGCAGAGGCAGGAGGGTCGCTTGAATCTCGGAGGTTGAGGCTACAGTGAGCCATGATCCTGCAGAGGCACTACAACCTGGGCTGCAGAGCAAGACCTGTTTCCAAAAAAAAAAAGGCTCCCGGAGGATTCTTTTCTTACTTATATTCTAGGAGCATATCACTTATTTCCAAGTCCTTCCATTCTCAGACTGTCTTCTCTACTGCCAATGAACGGTCTGGACTTCCTGCTATAAGTCTGCTCGATGTAGGAATTTCCTTTGCCAAATGTTTACTCCTTGTGTCCTCAGTTCATTGATGCCAGTCTTGAACCTTCAACCTCAGTTTGAAGTTCTTGCTTACTCTCTCAACATATAAATACTGTGTAGACTTTCCTCACCCAAAGGATTTGTCAGAATTCCACAGTGACTCATGGCAGCATTGCATAGTGGTTACTACCATGGACTTTGGGATTAGACCCTCTGGTTCATCCCAGGACTGACCACACAAAACATGGCGCAAATTGTTCAAATCCTATGAGGAGCGTTCCTTTACTGTAAGATAGTGGATGTGTACCTATGACATTAGGTACATATGGTCACTGTACAAATGATTAATGTCAACAAGTGCTCCACATAGGAATTCGCTGCCTTTTCTCAGTTTGCACCATGTTCTGTACCCTTCTACCCTCACCCCTTCAAGTTTCCCAAACTTGTTTCACCACGAACACACCTTATTTTCTGTCTTGTCAGGCACACCAAGTTGACAGAAACACTGGTGTTTTTGTCCTCCCTTTGTGAACTAAAACTGAGACCTAGAAGAATGAAATCGTTTGCTTTAGGCCGCGTACTGGATATGTCCCTTTCGGTTGTTTGACGTCTTCAAGATATTTGAACGACTATGGTGTTCAGGGCCCAGAGACAGAGTAGTGAAGAAAATGTGTATTGTTTCTGCTTATGAAAATGACACTTGCTATGTGTTGATTTTTCAAGTAGTAAATAGGTAATCATTTTTGTTTGTTAATAAAATAGCAAAGACCGAAATTACTCCAAGTTAAATTTTCCTTACTTGGGATTCCAAAGCGGTCTTGATCTGTCCTGGGGCCCTGGGTTTACAGCATGCAGATACCATCCAGTAATGTTAGAGCTGGAAGGAATCCTAGAGATAACCTGGTTCTGCCCTCTCATTAGACAGAAGAGTCCTTTGCAATCACCCATGGCCCTGCCTCCTGCAACTCAGAATGATTTTGAAACAGGCCAAAAAGTGGGAATCGGTCTTGAAGTCTCAACCAAACCAAATGCTGGGTCCCTACTGTGGTATTTTTAGGGAAAGAAAAAGCAAAGCAAAACACACCACTCCTTCCCCCAAAGGAACTTAGATTTGAAAAGTTTGAGAACTAGAAGAAGACTTAAATGCTATTCAGGATCACTGGAGGAAATGACCAGCCAACTCATTGGCAAGGGCTTTGTACAGAACTGAGAGGAAAGAGAATTGGGAGAAGATGGGCTTGAAAGTAGGGTGCCTAGGATTGTGGATAGACAAGAAACAAAGTGAATCTGTTTCACTATTTGGACAGTAAAATAATCCAGTATCAAAAAGAGAAATGTCTTGAAATGCCGTTCTGAGTCTTACTCCGTTTGGTTTGATAAATGCATTGTCTCCTTCTGTTCTGTGCACAGACCAAACAAGTCCTGCCCAGAAAAATTCAGATGGCAGAGGCCTTGGAGGAATAGAAAGAGGTCTTAGATGTGTGACCTGGCTGTCTGCTTCACAGGAAAAGAAGTCCAGAAAAGGGACAAAACTTAATCCGCAATGAGTTAGTGACAGCACTCAAACCGGCCTCCCAGCTTTTAAAAACCATATTAACAATCCTGTAAATTATTTGATGGGTTGGTGCCTATGTCTTATAAAGAGAGGAGTGAAGGCAACAGCAGTTTGCATTTACCCCTTGTTTTCCATTGTTAGAGGGCCCGTCCTGAATGCGCCTAAAACAAAGTTCAAGATTACTTAGACAGCAGGCAAGTCTGAGTCCTTGTCAATCTCAGAAATTGTTGCCTTAAGGCACACACTGATTCTTGTAACAAATAGCAAGTGAGGATACACACACAAATCCAGGACAAACTCAAGACTCATACAACAGAATAAAAGTTTGGAAGAGCTGGGGCCTAGCTTACACTCAACTTGATAAAATACTAATTGTTCTTTACCAATTCTGCTTTACCAATTGATTGATATTCATGCCTCTAGGTGACTGGGAACCAAGGCCTTGGAAGGTAATCTTGCCTGCACACCAAGTGGCTTCGAGCCAGGCTACTATATTAGAAGAGGCTATGCAGAGTTTTCTCCGTGAGGCATGCAGAGGACTCATGCCCACATGAACATAATGCAGGGTCACAAGTGGTAGCATCCTAGCAAATGGTACAGTTCTCCGGGAGTTTAGTTGTGGGCATTGGGGAAGCAGGGAAAGGAAGTAGCTGAGGGGGAACTATAACAGTATAGGAGAGACCAGGGTCTTAGCAGTAGACAGGTTGTCAGCCTGCAAACTTCCCCAACTTGTCGAGTGCCTACGAAACCTCAGAGCAGAGCAAGGCCATTCCTTCCCTGGCCCTTAGAAAGCAACTCTGAATCTTATTCTGTGGCTTGGGCCTCAGAGTTTACAGAGCCCCCAGGTCAAGAGGCAGTGAGCTGGCTGGCATTGGGGAAACGTAAGTTAATGGGATACAGTAGAATGCTAGACTCTGAGTCAGAAGGTTTTAGTCCCAATTTCACCTTGTAAATAAGAGCTGAAACCTGCAAGTTGCTGTGTATCAGGTGAAGTCTGTACTGTGATTATCTTCATTTTACAGGTGAGACAACTGAGGCCCCAAGGTTAATGAAATTGCCCAATGTAAAACAGCTAGGCAAGTAACCAAGTCAGGATTCAAGCCTAGACATTCAAACTTGAGTATGCTTCCTTAATTGCTGTGAGGTACTGCTGGGACAGGTGGCTTAAGTTCTAGGTTCTTCTGTTTTTCTTGGTTATAAAATGGGCATAATCATATTTTACTCAGAAACTGATGGCTCAGGCTGGACACGGTGGCTCATGCCTATAATCCCGGCACTTTGGGAGGCCAAGGTGGGCAGATCACCTGAGTTCAGGAGTTCAAGACCAGCCTGGCCAAAGTGTAACCCTGTCTTACTAAAATACAAAAAATTAGCCAGCCATGGTGACAGGCACCTGTAGTCTCAGCTACGCAGGAGGCTGAAGCAGGAGAACCGCTTGAACCGAGGAGGCGGTGAGCCAAGATCGCATCAGTGTATTCCAACCTGGGTGACAGAGCAACTCTGTCTCAAAAAAAAAAACAAAAACAAAAACCAATCGCTCCTCTTTGTTTTTAGTTGTAGATTGATCAGTGTTTGTGACACTGCTGATTTCTGTTGGTTCCTTCTGTGTCTCAGCTGCCAGGGACCCCACCTGCTCTCTCTGGTCTACTCTTGAATGATTTGGGGCAACCACACAGACTTCCCTCTTTGCTCCTGACCAACTGCTTTTTATATGCTTTGGGGATTTTAGGTACTCCCAGGAGATATAAGGAAGCCTTCCTTAATTGAGAGCTTTGGTTAATTGGGGGTTGCATTGGGTAAGGCTTTTTATAGTGTCAACTCATGAGGAGTGCTTCCTAAGTAGAACTCGAAGTAGTTGCTCATTTTCACCTCAAATTTGGCCTTTGCTGGTAACTTTAGGGCTAGGAATCCTCTTAGTGTCTTCTAAATTCTGGATCCAGACCTAGTTGTCTTTAACTTCCATATTCTACATATACTCTACTACTGCTGTCTGTGTTCTTTCTCTTTTTACACCTCTCCAGCTCATGACTTTTATCTTGATTTATTTCACGCTCTTAATGTCCACCTAAGTGTGTGTGTGGTATACTGTGGGGAACCCAGAGACTTCATTTCGTTCCACCGTGAGTGCCTCATCTAATGGAAGAGATGGTTACAGTACAACAGATGTTACTTCACTGCAGCCTGTGAGAGCTTCTCTGGGGGAATCAGCTGCCAGGAATGTGGGCTAAATCTGGGGAAAGGAAGGATGAGTTGTAAAAGGGTAAATCAGAAACAACCCTGGCAAGATCTGAGGCTTAGGTGTGTGGCAAGGCCCATGCATATGGAGAGAGATACTTGAGCCATGGATTAGGGGTACTCCAACTGTCTGCCTGGCTGGTGGATTCTACATTTTAACAAACCCCTGTAATGTTTCAAGTAGTAATGGCTAGTGTTTCATAGTATTTTCATATTCCTTTTTCATGTAATCATCTCCACTGTAAAGTTGGTGTTTTTATAACCTGTTCTTATAAGAAAATTAATATCCATCAAGGTCAAGTAACTTGTCCAGCATAGCACTAGAGAAAGATCAGGGCCTAGGTTTACATCCAGATGCTCTTTCCAGTGTCCATGTTCTTGACAGGCTGCCTTATGACTGTATTGGACAGCTGCCAGTGGTGTCCAGAGACATTAGCATAATTCACACACAGTAGCAGTCTGCTCTGGTGTCCAGGCACCATTCAAGGTGCTTTGTCTGTCACAATGAAGCCTTATAGTGATGTGGGTGTTTCTTCTCAATTTATAGAAAATTAAACAGATTATTGATGTCTTAAGAAGTTTGCCTAGGATCATATAGCTATGTAATTGGGAGGTCAGGGGACAGGTAGTAGAGGGAATGTTGACCCCAGGCCTGGCTGGCTTTACAGCCCGTGTCTGCCAGTGGGTTCTCGCTTGTCCTCTTTTGGACACTGTTTTGCCCGGGCAGCCATCGTAACAATTCTGTTAATCTTAGGAAGTACTTTGGACACACCCTGTGGTGTTGCTATGGTACCCGGCCTCTTTATAATGACATCACAGCCCAAAATCATTGTGAATGGGACCAACACTTTGTCCGTATGCTTGTATTGTTTTGGGAAGATGTGCCAGGATGGGTCCATGTCTTTAGCTTCTCAGAACAGATCTTTAGCTGAGCCAGCTCTTTAACTAAAGTATTTTAATGTACAACTCGTAATTAAACAGGGATGGCTACAGCAATTATTTATTCAAACTCCATTTTTCTGGGTTCTCTCTAATCCTTTTTCTTAGACATTGTGATTTTTATATTTTGCCTTTTCCCCCCTTCACATTAAAACTTACTTATTATATGCTATGTGAATTTCTTTTTTGGCTTTTTAAGTAAGCTTTTGTTGAAGTATAATACGGTCCTTTAACTTTCAGCCAGTTGGCAATACCGTAGTTAATTGTTCCACATTCTCATTCTTGAACAGTTTTCCAGTCCTTCACTTTCACTTATTCTGTATGGAATACCAGTTCTGGGTATTTCTGGTGTTTGGTGTGTGTTTCGTTGTTGGGTGGGTTGAGGGGGGCTTGTTTGTTTTGTGTCTTTTTGGCACTTTTGGAATAAATTCCTCAAGTGGGATTTTTCTTTCAAATGGATTGAGCATTTGTAAGACTTACATATGTATTGCTGAATTGCTGTCATCCTAGTCCTAATTAGTCCTCTGCAGAAAGACAAATCTGCTTGTTGTGTGGTTGAACCATCACGATGGACTGGATGAACATTAAGCTCTTTGGGGCATGCGTCATAGTCCGCTGTGGGAACTAGCACATCCAGGTGCTGCTGGCGCTAAGGCAGTCGCAGTGCTTCTGCTGAGAATCTAGGCTATGGAAACTGGAGGTCCTGCCCTCAACTAGGCAAGTTACTTAATCTTTTGTTCCTCAGTCTCCTCACCTGTGAGAGGAAGTGTAATTATCATCTGAATAGATAGCAGTTTAGAGTAACAGAAGACTGGGCAGAGCACTCTCTGAATTCCTCCTTTCCATCTGATGTAACAAGTTACAAATTTTATTTATCTTGAACTTTTAAGACCTTTCACATCCTCTTGTTACCTCCTCCCTTGCCAACCCTCACTTCGTCAGGTTTCAGAGCCTCTTGATAAGTCAGCCTGCCACTAGTCTGTCTCCCATCACCAACCCCTCATGCCTCCATATGGAGCTTGTTTCATTGTCCAAGATACACTCTCACACGTTAACATCTCTGAAATCAGAGGTTGACTTAGTCATTGGTGTGTCCGCAGTGTTTTCAGCAGCCTATATGGCTTACTTAAAATGGTATGGCTTAAAATGGGTGACTTGTAGATTCTGTAAGCAACGTATCTCTAAAATACGTCAGTGGCCAGGTGTGCTAGCTCATGCTTATAATCTCAATATTTAAGGAGGCTGAAGTGGAAGGAATGCCCGAGCCCAGGAGTTCAAGACCAGCCTGGACAACATAAGGAGACCCTATCTCTACCAAAAATGGGAAAAAAGATAGCTGGGCATGGTGGCGCATACCTGTAGTCCCCGCTACTCCAGAGGCTGAGGCAGGAGGCTTTATTGAGCCCAGAAGGTAAAGGCAGCAGTAAGCTGTGTGATTAACTGCACTCTGGCCTGGGCAACAGAGCTAGACTGTTTCAGAATAAGTAAATAAATAAAATATATCAGAACTTTTAGTCACTTCCCATTTCTTAGAGTCTAAATCCGCCTTAAGAATAGCTCCAGCCTCATTTCAACACATCCATTGGAACTCTTCTGTGATTACCCAGACTACTTGTGTTCCTGGCGCACACCCCCATGCTCCTGTGCCCACTCCCCTCATCCTGGAAGACGCAGCTGCAGGGCCTCTCACAGCTATTCTCAGCCTGCCTTCTTTTCATCCCAGCTTCTCCCCCAACTCCTTCGGCAGATCTGGGCCCGCTTCCTAGTTCTCACAGCTGTAGTCATTCTGCTTCTAACCAGAAGCCTCTGTAAGGGCAGGAGTCCCCCTCATCTCACCACACCACTGTGTCTCAGAGCAATATGGGCTCAGAAATTGTTTAAGTGGGGTTGACTGAAACCTGGAAAGCTAACTTCTGGTGGAGGCTTAAGAATAGGCTTGTAAAATCCAGGGCATTTTGTATTTCTTTCCAGGAAGTGCCTGTCTTTCCAAAGTTCCTACTGGCTTCTCCTTATGCTGAGCCTGCTGGCCTCCCATTTCTCAGTGAAGCCAGCCATGTTTTATTGGGAATTTCAGCACAACCGATCAATTTCCATGACTAATGAGATGCGAGACACCTGCTTAGATTCCTCTTCCTGTGAACTGTGGCATAGGATATGTTTTGAGATACAAAATGTGTATTTTGGTCACCTGACTGTCAGACTTGAGGGAAAGGTAGTAAAACTGTCCCACAGGCTGGCCTGCCTCTCTTGGAAGTACACTTTTTAGCCCTCTGTAAACTGGGAGACAGCATGGTCTGTGGGGAGGGCTTGCTATGGGGGCTGTCCCCTGTCCTCCCCGGTTACTCACGGCAGGGCCCTTGGGCAGGCTCTGAAGCCTTTCGAGCTTTAGTTGTCCCACCTGTAAAATGGTGTCTAGTAAATTGAGAATAGTTCACATGATAAACTTTTAAAATAATACATGGAACCCAGTAGGCTTTCAAAGGCTAATTTACCTCAGATCCTTTTACTATCTCCAAACAACCTGCCTGTTTTCTCCCTCTCTGGGAAGAAAGCTAAATTTGTGACTCTTATTAATCTCGTACAACTGTCAGATTATACTAGGCAAGGGAATTAGTAAATTTTGTTTCTAACAGTAAAAAAAAACTGAATTTCATGTGGGGATTTTAGTGGTTGCTGCATGTGTCTATTCCAGTTATATATCCTGAAACTGGGGAAATACCCACAGTTGTGGGTGGGGTTGGGGGCCCACTGTGAGTTGGACCTGAGCTTAAAACCCCATGGATCACCTGCCCTGCATCAGTCCCGTTCTGACTGGTGGGCCACAGTGACACTTTGGTTCTTTGGGAATTAGTGTCTTTGTGGAACGAGTGTTCAGTAATCCCCTAAAGTTTGATTACTTTCCCTTCTTCAGTGCACAGTCATCCTGGAAAATGACTGCAGGTTAATCTGGGGAGCCCAGGAGACTGAGTAAGAAATCTAGTCCCCCGACCTCAAAACATCTGCAGAATGTGCCAGCATTTCTTATGGTTAAGTGGAAAAGTTAAGCCATAGATTGCTAACTGGCTATACCTGGTATAATTAATAAAAACTAAAATAAAAATATGAAACTAGTCATATTTTCTTGGCTGGTCAGAAGAGGAGGTTACTGGGAAATCAAGAGAGTATAAAATAGATTGGCATTGCAACTAGCCTTAAGGTGCACATTTCGGGCCGGGCGCGGTGGCTCACGCCTGTAATCCCAGCACTTTGGGAGGCCGAGGCGGGTGGATCACAAGGTCAAGAGATC
>NW_016107643.1:121414-150392 GCF_001604975.1 Cebus imitator
CTATCTCCCTGTATTTTCCTTGGAACAAAGAATCCACCCAGTGAAGCAGTGGGCAGAGTTGGAGTCGAAACCCAAACTCCTTGTTTCCTGGTCTGTGTTTTTCCGGTTACTTCACCAAGTGCCTCCAAGTGCCTGGCATCGTCCACGTCCCCTTCCATCTGGTCGTAGGTAGCTGAGACCCCATTAGACAGTCTGCTTGGAGTAAAGGACTAGAATTCTGACATGTCTGTTTTCTCCCGGGCAGCTAGGAGTTTGTGCGTGAAAGCACACGCTGCAGCTTCTCATGAAATAAGTCCAGGGGCCCTTCCTGCACAAAGAATTACTTTTCTTTTGAGACACAGTCTTGCTCTGTCGCCAGGCTGGAGTGCAGTGGCATGATCTCTGCTCACTGGAACCTCCGCCTCCCAAGTTCAAGCAATTCTCTTGTCTCGGCCTCCCGAGTAGCTGGGACTACAGGCATATCCTACCATGCCCAGCTAGTTTTTTTGTATTTATTAGAGACAGGGTTTCACCATGTTGGCCATGATGGTCTCAATATCCTGACCTCCCAAAGTGCTGGGATTACAGGCATGAGCCACCACACCCTGCCAAAGAAGTACTTTTGAGGCCAGGTACTATTGAGAAGCTGGAACTGAGGCCACTGCACCTGGCCTCAAAAACACTTATTTTGGAAGGACTTTGGGAAGCCAAAGCGGGAGGACCACTTGAGCCCAGGAGTTGGAGGCTACGGTGAGCTATGGTTGCACCGGCACTCCAGCCTGGGTGACAGTGAGACCATAACTTGTAAAAATAATAATAACACTTTTGTATCTGGGACAAATAGCTGTGCTCCCAGTTTTCCATTCTGTCATACCCACTGATGCTGGGTGTGATTCTGAGAACACTTCTTCCTGTCCAGAATTTGCCTCTCAACAAACAGCCACTGCTGTAGCGTCTCCGGTCTAGCTCCTTCCTCAGAGCAGTTCCTCAGTGCAGGGGTCCCATCTCCCCCAACCACTCACAAACCTTGAGTTCTTTTTTTTTCACCCTTTTTTCTTTCCCTGGATTCTCATAATCGGACTTAGATTATAGTCTGTTTTGCAGACTTGATTTCTTTTTTCTTGGGTTGCCATAGTTACTAACTTTGTATATAAAATAATCATCATTCCTCATCCTGTATTCTCCCACCAGAAATTTCACTGTTTTCTGATGTGGCCTTTGCAAAAGGAATTAGATGGCTTTTTAATCTTTTCCTTTCTGGTCCCACCTCTAGTATACCTCTTGCTCTCCTTTTTCTGTGTCTTTACGCCGGCATCTGGATTGAGTTGGGCTTCGGATTGATGCTTCATTTTGCAGTGTTTTTACATAGAGGGCCTCTGCCCATGACCTAGATAGAGGATTATGAGAGGGGAAACAACTGATTTGAAAAGAACGAAAAACATCTGCCCTAAACTGGTTCTACCTGTATTACTTTGATTGTGAGTAACAGAAGCAAATAAATTACATAATTGCAAGGAAAGTGAGGTCTATTCCATTGTGATCAAAAACCTAAAGCTTTTGTTTTGAACATCACATCATCTTGGCTGAACCTAGAACTCTCAGACCACTGGCTTTAGTAGACTGTGTGCCTGGTAATTTCAGGGCTGTTTGGGTTAGCAGAGTCTCACCCAGATCACTGGTTTTCTTTATAATAGAGTCAATGACTAGTAAAAGGAACCCTCCACCAGAAGCTGTCTGTGGAAGTGCAGTCATTTTTGGTAGGGTGAACACTCCATACTGGGGCCAAAGAGAGGACTTCTCGTCAGGTCCTGGCTCAGTTACAATTGACCTTGTGACTACCCAGAGCCAGCATGTTTGCCGGCCCAGCCTCTCCTCATCAGTAAGATAAAACATCTCTCTTCTTAGACTTAAGCTTCAGGGACAATTGTAGTCTTCGAAGAACTTCCATGTAAAGATTCACTGAACCATCAATTGCTTTATGAAGAATATTAAGATTTGCTTGGAGATGTTGGTCACCAGCTTTCCTGGAGTTTCAAGCCCACACAATTTAATTCTATCTTATACATCTACTTCAGACTCCACTGTTCCCACCAGACTTCCTGTTTACACCTTTCTGGTGTTTTTGTCCCTGTGTTCATCATCCATTCCATCTTTCAGCCTAGAATTACCTTCCTGCTCCCCCACTTATCTCTTGCCTGCCTTTTACAGGGTAAGTTCAGTCCTGCCCACTTTGACACGTGCCTTCAGATCTGGTGGCTCCTGACCCCCTTCACTGTTTGTAGGAGTTGACCCTCATGCAGATGTACAGCTTTTGATGGTTGCTGCTGTGGATACCTGTCATCTCTTTGAAACTAAACCTCATAGAGATGGGGGCATGTTACATACCTAACCTGTGCTAGGCATATGTTGGGCTTGCAGAAAATATTGGTGGATTGGAGTGTGCCTCTGAAATAAAGGAAATTGTAGTTCCATTCTAGGTACACTAGCAATCCTTAAACAAGTCAGGAGAAAAGAGAGGGACGGTCTTTTGCTCAGCGTGGAGTAACAATGATACTAGAAGCAACAGATCTGTGACAGCGTTCTTGCACGCTTTCCCTTCTCCCATCTGCCCAGCAGTCCTGAAAGGGGTGGGTGGTATGGCACTGTCTGTGAGCAGTAAGGGACTCAGTGCCAGTTGTGCAGGTCCTCTTGGAGCAATTGTCACCAGTGTCACTCTTGAATACACTGCATCCTTTAGTTCAAAAGAAGCATGACTATGTCCATCTCACTCAAGTTCCTTCCTGTCTTCTTTGATTTAGGGGAAAGGATCCTAGGTTATGCTGAGGAGCCCTGCTATCTCTGGTTTGTCATGGAGTTCTGTGAAGGTGGAGACCTGAATCAGTATGTCTTGTCCCGGAGGCCGGACCCAGCCACCAACAAAAGTTTCATGCTACAGCTCACGAGCGCCATTGCCTTCTTGCACAAAAACCATATTGTGCACAGGGACCTAAAGCCCGACAACATCCTCATCACAGAGCGGTCTGGCACCCCCATCCTCAAGGTGGCCGACTTTGGACTAAGCAAGGTCTGTGCTGGTCTGGCACCCCGAGGCAAAGAGGGCAATCAAGACAACAAAAATGTGAATGTGAATAAGGACTGGCTGTCCTCAGCCTGCGGCTCAGACTTCTACATGGCTCCTGAAGTCTGGGAGGGACACTACACAGCCAAGGCGGACATCTTTGCCCTGGGCATTATCATCTGGGCAATGATAGAAAGAATCACTTTTATTGACTCTGAGACCAAGAAGGAGCTCCTGGGGACCTACATTAAACAGGGGACTGAGATCGTCCCTGTTGGTGAGGCGCTGCTAGAAAACCCAAAGATGGAGTTGCACATCCCCCAGAAACGCAGGACTTCCAAGTCTGAGGGGATCAAGCAGCTCTTGAAAGATATGTTAGCTGCTAACCCACAGGACCGGCCTGATGCCTTTGAACTTGAAACCAGAATGGACCAGGTCACATGTGCTGCTTAAAATTCAGGGCTAAGCATTTTGGGTGATTTTAAACAAGGTGAGTGCTCTTTGTTGTTGTTTTTTGAAGACATGGTCTCTCTCTGTTGCTCAGGCTGGAGCGCAGTGGCACGATCTCAGCTCACTGCAACCTCTGCCTCCCGGATTCAAGTGATTCTCGTGCCTCAGCCACCCGGGTAGCTGGGATTACACGTGTGCGCCACTGCGCCCAGCTAATTTTTATATTTTCAGTAGAGACAGGGTTTCACCTTGCTGGCCAGGTTGGTCTCGAACTTCTGACCTCAAGTAATCTGCCAATCTCAGCTTCCCAAAGTGCTGGGATTACAGGTGTGAGCCACCATGCCCAGCCTCTCTTTATGTTCTGTATGCATGCTTCCTGGACTGGGTTCTTCATCCTGGACCCTGGGGTAGGCCCTGTGGAGTTAGGGGGGAATACAAGGTTAAAGAAAACCAAGTGCTGCTTATCAAAGATCCCCCCCCGCCCGTATCTTGATGACGAGAAATGTGAAATTATCTGAGTACAAGTTGGAAAGCTTAAAGAAGTCTTCTGAGATTGCATTGAAGCTGTATCTCCTTTTTTTTAGAAATGCTTTTTCTCATCATTATAAATGCTCACGGTAGAAAATGTGTGTGAGAGGTAGACAGTTTTTCAGAGAATACACACTATCTCTAATTGTAGTATCCCACCTACTCACACATCTTGTTCTACATAGTTTAGATCTTGCTCTAGTTGGTCGAGGTCTTTTTCTTTTTACTCATTGCAAATTGGAGCATTCCTCCATGTCACACTTTAAAAGTATGGTTTTCAGTGACTGTGTGACATTCCCATTGTGCCATAATTTAACCATTCTCCTCCTTTAGAAAACAGATTTTTTCCATTTTAGATACTATAAAGAATGTATTAGTGAATATTTATATAGACATCTTTGCTTATTTAAAAAATTTATTGTGAGCTTTCCTTTGTCAAGCATAGTCATGCTCCGTATGAACAACATTTTGGTCAACAAGGAATGGCATGTGTCACGTGGTCCCATGGGATTATAATGGAACTGAAAAATTCCTGTTACCTAGTGATGTGGCTGTGGTAATGTTATAGTGCATATTGTGACACAGTGTGTTACCTTTTCTGTGTTTAGACACACAAAAACTTCCCATTGTGTTACAACTGCCTATAGTATTCAGTACAGTAGCTGCTGTACAGGATTGTAGCCCAGGAACAGTGGACCATACATGTCATCTCAGTGTATAGTAGGCTATACCACCTAGGTTGCTGTGAGTACACTCGACATTACACAGCAGTCTCCTAGTGACTCATTTCTCAGAAATCATTAAGCAGCCCGTGATTAAGCGACCCATGACTGTACTGTACTAGGCTCTGGGGTGACATGAACAAAATCAGAGACTTTCCCCATCTTCATGAATTCTGCACCTTAATTAGGGAGAGAAACTCCAAGTTGAACTTGGTTTCATGTGCAGTGTTTTCAATGATGATATTTCTGTAGTGAGTCACTAGGACTAATTCTTCCAATCATAATTGTTGTATAGTTGTTTAAAGTGAAGAGGAAGTCAGGGAAATTGGCCATTCAGGTATTGATGCACAGAGTCAAGAGGAGGGAATTGTGGGTGAGGGAACATCCCAGACATAACGGACTAAACCTCTGCAAAGGACCTGAAACCAGAGGGAACCTGGCACATATGAGAGACTAGACCAATTTGGGTTAATGAGAAACGAAGACATGTGGAAATGAGAGGACAGGGAACAGTGTAGACAGAAATTGAGCTGGAAAATCCAAAGGTGTATTTTTAGGAACAGCAGAATAGTTCAGTTGGACTGAAGTTTGATGTGTGTGTAAGAGAGAGAAGATGAAAAAATTGGCATATATGCTAGGTAGTTTCTTATGTACCATTTTGTTTCACCTTTACAACCTTGCAAAGGATTAAGTAACTTACCCCAGATCCTCCTAAGTTAAGGATGGGTATATTTTATTCAAGCATCCCTACCCCACCCCCTTCTCCCTTAATATCAATATGGTAAGCGAGAAGTAAGCTGCTCTTACATTGTGCTGAAGCCTTGATGAGGTGATGGAGTTCGTGCTGATCTTAGTTGTCACAAGGAGCCTCAGGAGCCATAAGGCATGGAGCTTTCCCTCACTTGGGTGAGTTCCCTTCCTTTCCCTTCATTATCCTCTGGTTTCTAGCTGGAGTCGGCGCATACAAAGTTGAGCTTGGTTTCTTGTGTAGTATTCTCAGTGAATGTATTTCTGGAGCCAGTCACTTAGGTTTAATTCTTTCATTCCACAAACGTGTATTCCAGGTGCTGGGCCAATTGGTCCTACCACCCACTGGGTAGGAGTACAGCATTCCCCAAAGCTAAATTTAGGCTAAGGCTATATTAGAAGCCAAAAGGGTCAGCTAGACAGTGTTTTAAATGTATTTTGTGCTGTCACTTCCCATTTCCACCTCATCCTTTCTGCTTTTGAAAGACCTCTTAAAATTCAGATTTGCCCTGGCGGAGGAAGCTTGTCATTGGAAGAGGGACCTGCATTTGGTTTAGGGTTATGGGGCTGTCATAACTAATTGAGATCAGGCCTTCCATTAGGATATCCACACTTGAGATTTGTGCTGTTTTTCAGGGCAAAGTTTTGGCTAAACAGAAGTGATTTCTTCATCTGGGAAAAATAGGTGACCTTGAGAAGAGGAGAAAAGATTAGGAATATGGTTACTTGTGAGTGTCCCAGGCTGTTTTGTTAATTCATTTTGCAGCCCTTACAGCTAATCTTTACAGTACTGGTGGTGCCAGTTTGACTGTAGCCTATCCTGACCTATCTTAGGTGGGCACTTAGAGGCCCAGGCCCAGGTCTGTGACCAGAACCAAACCCTGTGTTGCCAGAAGCTTCTGTGGATGAGCCATATCTAGCTGGTCAGAGACTCTGAGGCTTGAGTTGGGAAGAACATTGAGTCCAACCTTCCTGTCCCCTGCCAGGTTGTGTAGATGGGCAAGCTAATTTCATTTATTTGTTCAACATGTTCTTTGGAAACTATTTCCAAGTACCATTTTAGACACAGATAATACATCAGTGAACAAAACAGACACATTTTTGTAGTGTGGAGCTTGACATTCTATTGGGAAGACAGGCAGTAACCACAGGTAATGTACAAGAAAGTGCCCGGCGCTGGGTACGGGAAGAGGGTAGGGTGGGAAGAATGTAGAGCAGGGTAGGGGAGATTTGAAGGTTAGGAGGCAGGGAGGGGTGGGGTTGCACTTTTAAGTGAAAGGTCAGAGTGGGTCTCCCAGAGACAGTGACCTTTGAGCAAATGTAAGGAGGAGTTGAGGGAGAGAGTCCCAAGGATTTCTGGGGAAAGGGCATCTCAGGCAGATGTAATGGCCACTGTGAAGGTCCTGAAAGTTGGCTAGAGTGAAAAAGGGGTGTATAGGAAGAGATAGATAACTAGGAGCCGAGTAGAGTAGACCCCATAAGCCTCTGTGGAGATTTTTTTTTTTTTGGATGCGTTGGAAAGCCATGGATATGTTTTCAATCGTGTGGTAGCTGCACTTTTGAAAGGATCACTTTGCATCTTGAAATAAACAGTGGGGGATAAGATGGGAGGCTGTTGTTGTAATCCGGGTGAGAGATGATGATGGCTTGAAACAATGGAGCAGAGAAGTGATTATTGGATTTTGGGTGTTTTTTAAAGTCAGAGCCAGCAGGATTTCCAGCTAGATCATATGTGATGTGTGAGAGAAAGGAATTAAGCATCAGTCCAAGGTTTCAGCCTAAGGGATTGGAAGAATAGAGTTGCCATGAAATAAGATGGGGAAGTCATTGGGAAGAATAGGTTTGGCAGGAGAAAGTTAGGTTTTAGTTATCTGAAAGTTTGGTGTGCCTATTTAGAATCCAACTACAGATGTAGAGTAGGCAGTTGGTTGAGTCTGGAGTTCAAGGGAGGAGTCCAGCCTAGAGATACAAATTTAGAGATTGCCACAGTACTGGAGTGGGTGTAGACAAGAGGTCAGAGGACTGAGCTCCAGGTGGTGCAACATTGAGGGTGGGAAGAAAGAAAGGAGCCAGAGACAGGGGAAAGGACAGCAAGAGGAGGAGGGAGCCTGCTGTGACATCATATGCTAGTTGATCGAGTGAGAGGAATTGGCCATTGGATTTGGTAAATGGGAAAGCGTCAGTATTCATGAACAATTTTGGTGGAGTGATGGGGGAACCTGTAGCTAGGGTGGATTTGATAGAAGAGGAGAGGAATTGGAGACAGTGAAAGAATACATCAGGGGTTCTCAAAGTTTTTGATCTGAAAACCTCTACGTTCTTGAATTTATGGACTCTAAAGAGCTTTTGTTTTGGGTTATATCTGTGAATGTTTATAATATTAAAAATTAAAATAGGCCGGTTGTGGTGGCTCATGCCTTGTAATCCTAACACTTTGGGAAGCCAAGGGCGGGCACATCGTTTGAGCTCAGGAGTTTGGAACCAACCTGGACAACATGGTGAAACTTGGTCCCTACTAAAAATACAAAAATTAGCCAGGTGTGGTGGCACGTGCCACAGGCTTAGTACTCGGGAGGCTGAGGCACAGAAATCGCTTGAACCAGGGAGGCAGAGGTTGCAGTGAACCAAGATTACACCACTGCACTCTAGCCTGGTGACAGAGAGGGACCCTGTCTTTAGGAGAAAAACAAACAAAAACCTCAAGTTGCATAAGTAAACACACTTGACCCCTATACAACCATGATGAAAAAACACCTCGGTGTTTTAGGATTGTAGATTTCAGAGTCACTTTTAAGTCATGGCTAACTAGTTTTAGTTTTTTGCAAAAACAAAAGGAGATGCACTTGGGGTTGGAAACCTGGGATTCCCCTGAAAGAAGTGTTGTCTAGTGACAGTGCAGGGATTGAGTCCCATTTCTTTGTTTTCCTGACTGTGTGGCCTTAGGTAAATTATTCCACCTATCAGGTCCTCAATTTTATTATCTACAAATGGAGTTGATCCTATATATCTTATTAACGTTGTTGGGGGAATCACAAGAGGTTGTGAAAATGCCCTATGTAAACAGTCTGAACTGACAATAAGGTAGAATTGTTTAGATGCACACTTTGGCCCATGTGGAGTATTGCCTTCCATTTCCGTCTGAAGACAGTCATCTTTGGTAGCCTCACTTTTGTGGATTGCCAAATAGCTTTTCCTTTGAAACAAAGCTGTAGTCAAGGCCACCCTGTCCAATCCCTTGTTCCAGAAAAGTATCTGTTTTTAAAGATCACTCAGTGATGGGTCTTATTTGTCACTTTTGAAAGGTATTTAATAATTTCTAATGGTTCCTACCAGCTAGCCACAGCCTTTTACCCCAAGCGGGAAGCCAGCCAAACTGATGTTCAGGTGCCTCCGCCCACATGTTACCAGGGAGAATGTTGTGGGATGAGGGAATCAGCATTCATGGCCAAGTCTGCTGTCTGATATACAAACCTCCGTTACTAGGGCCTTTTGAAGCCAAAGCCCTCAAATGACGTCTTTTTGGAGTGGGCAGCTAAGGCCTGCTGAAGGAAATCAGATGTTGGTGTGACCTGAGGGGTCACAGAAAATATTCCTTGTTCCATATGAGATCTTGGTAGCTGCCTAACATCAGAGAAGGGAATCAGGCGTAATTTCTTGTTGAAGTAGTAGATGATCTATTTATCCTTGGCCTGGGGTCCAAAGATGTGGCTTTTGGCTAACGTACTGGGTGACCTGTGTTGGCCTTGACCTGGGCTTTAGATCTTCTGTTTTGCAAGATCTCAGGCTATACCCCGGGAGTCCCCAGACCTCTAGTACAACCGTAATCCTAAGACAGGAATTCACAAGTCCTTTCAGCTTATCTGACAGGCATGAGCATATTTGCCTGTTGAAGCCATGGAAGCCCAGTTCAGTGACCAATTTGCTTGCTTTGGGTTAGAGTTATACCCAAACTATTGTTACTCTATAGCCATCAAGTTAATCAGCAGTGATACTAAAAAATGGAAAAGAAATGCTTAATTAACATGGTTTGTTTTAAACAGCAAAGTATTCAAAACAGAGTCTCTGGAGGATAAATTTAAAAATGGTTTTAAAGGAGAAGTTGGGACCCCCACCCTGTACTAGATAGGTCCACTCTGAGTGTGACTTCCTGGCCCAGCTATCAGATGGCCAGGAACTAGCTCCTGCCTCACAGGCCAAGGAACGTGGCAGCCTAAGGGGTTAGGCTGTGAAGAAAGGGCAGCAATGACAAAGATGACCAAAACAACAATTCATAGTCGTCCCTGGGCTGAGTGCTTTATGACTGATAATTCATTTATTTTCAGGTAAATTCGTGAAGGTTACAGAGCTAAGAAGGGGCAAAGCCTAGCCGTGACCATGGCTTAAGCCAGTTTGGTGTATTGGCTCATTGAATCATCTTTAAATTTAAAATGCTGTCCTAATTGCATTCAACAAATAACTTAGCATCAAACTGCATGGAATTTCCTGCCCACCAAGCCCAGGGCATTATGAGATGCATGGTATGGAACGCTTAGTAGGCTTCAATAGGACATAGTTCCTCTCCATCTCTGAAAAGGTTCAGAGTGTGGCAATAAGCAGCCAGATAGCCCAAAGGAAAGTAGAAGCAAGGAAGGTTCTTCCTTCATGGGAAGGTGTAACTGCCAAGGGGCCGAAGTCAGTGGTTTGGTTTTGTACCCCAGAAGCTGATCCCTTCTTTTCTTTGGTGGAGCCTTGAATACCCCAAAGGGAGGATGGGAGAAGGGAAATGCTAGGCTGTGCCCTAAAGTGGGTAAGAATAGAGGTTTTATTAAGAACAGAGAGATCATGGGGTAGTGGTGTCCCTTGAGGATCAGTTATTTGATCCAGGCAGATCCAGAACCCCTGAGCCTCTCTGAGCCCCTGCTCATATAGTGGGGGGTCACAGCCTTTCCACATCCCCTCTCACTAGTACTAATCAGCTTCAGAAGGCATGGGGGGGTGGACTGTGAGTGAAGAGTTGGAGTGTTTGTTTCTCTTTTCTCTCAGGATATGGAAGCTCAGTCTTCAACTGTGAAGACCCTGGTGGCTCTGGGTACCTGTATACAAAGAGAGGTGTCCCTTGGCGCCTGGTCTCTCCGCTGGTATTTTCTGAGGAATTGTCCTCCCAGGTGGGAAGGCTGTTATTTTATTTTATTTCTCTTTGTAAGTCCCCACAAGCTCTCCAGTGGCCTGCTGTTGCCATCTCTTGATTGTTTCTGCCGCATCAACAGCAGGAAGCTGAGCTGTCAGTTATGTAATGGGGCTGATGGCCCCCCCAGGGATAATCTGTCCCTTGCAGCTCTGCAGGACATGAAAGCATCCATGAGGGGACAGGCCTGGCCCGGGGCTGTTGACGTCAAGGCCCAGTTGCTGCTCACATGTTCTTCCTCTGTGGCATCCTTGGCTCCACCTAACCTAGATAGCATCCCTTTTGGCAAATCAAAGTGGCTCTTGTAATTGTCCAGCTGTGTGCAAAGCTGCCTGATGGTTCAGGGGTGCTTCCAGCTCCCATTTCCTCTAATCCCAGGGACTGAAAGATACTCCCACCAACAATAATAACTACTCGTTATCAAAACCTGCTTTGAGGGACCCCTTGACTTGTGCAGGGCAGAGACCCTCCCTTTTTATTCCGAGCCCTGAATTAAGCATTTCACCATATCATTATCATACATCATCTGCTTAGCTATTCTTTTACGTGCCCTCTTTTCTGCAGATAAGGAAGCGGAGAATCACTTTCCTAAGGTTTTGAGAGCCAGGATTTGAGACAAGGTGTATCTGGCTAGAAATTGTACTACTTCATGCTGCATTCTGCAGCCTCTTAAAGCCACTTTTAATGGGTTTCTATTCTGAAGCAGATGGTGGGTTCTCCTCCAATAGCATCACACAGTAAAGTATCCTGGGCTGCCAGGGGTGTCCTTTGCACTCTGACAGCTGGTTTTAGCACTGGCACACTGCAGCCTGGCCACCAGCCTTCCCTTCAGGTGAGGTCAGCCTGCACGTGGATTTCTCCTGTGTCACAATGATACTGCCCCAAACAGTGGCAGAGGAGGCAAGGCTGGGATAGTGTGAGGTAGCCATATAACCAAAGTCTGGCAGCAGAGTAAGGCAGGAGCCACATATGCAGCCAGGTCAAAATTGCCAAAAGGTTGGAAAGTAGGAGATCCAAAGCACACTTCCGCTCCCCAGCAGCTAGGAAAGCACCCAGCACTGAGGGAGTGCTGTCAGTAGGCCAGTGTCTGGCACCAGTTACAAGGAAAGGGCTCCAATAGGACCAAAGGCATCGTACGTGTCTGTGGTCCTGGTGCCCTGGCAGAAGCCCATTCTGAGTGAACCCAGGGATTTAGGGTTGATGAGGACCCAGCAGAATGGTAGTGGTTGCTCTGTTTTTTTCTAACAAATCATCTAGCTCACTCATTGAATCCTAACTTAAACAAGGGATTCCATCACTCATACATACTCTGATGGATGTGGCTGCCCATAGCCCTGTGTTGAAAGATTCTAGAGCCAAGTCAGATTTGGTAGGCAAGAGCCCTTCTGGCATACAGTAGGCACTTGCCCAGTGGAGGCATTGATTGTTTAGACCCAAATATGATCTCCTAGGAACCTAGTGTAATAATGCAGATAAGACACAGACACTTGGTTGTAGTGGGTTATATATGGCCCAGTAGGAATACAGGAAGACAGGAAAGAGTGGAGAAGGTGATACTTCAGGCTGGTTCTTGAAGGTAGGTTTAGAGGTACCTTGTAAGCCAGGTGAGATGTGAAGGGGCCACTTCTCGGGGTACATACTCGGGTTTTGTTTGATTACAGTACTCTTAGCTGTGGGAGGAAAAGGTACTGTTCAGGTGGTGAAATACCTAACTGGGGATACATTGTGGACAAGGACCTGGGGAGAGTGCCCCAGGTTCTGTCTTGATGACTAGGGCAGCTGCATTCACCCCTGTTTTCATTTCCACTAGTGAGTCCGCCATGGTATTACAAAATCAGAGGAAATGGAGATCTCCTCTAGCGTTTCTAGAATTCAGAGGCATGGCAGGCCTTAAAACTGCCAACCAAGTTTAAAATAAATCAATACCATAAAACACTGCAGTGAATTTCCCAACGTTAAAGGAATTTCACTTTCAGTTAGAGGTGCCAGGGGAAAGCCATAACTCAGCCTGCATCGTACACAGGTCAGGACTCTGTATTTTGTTTCTTTATTAAAGAAAGTGATGTCTAGGGACATGGGGGGAATGGATTAGGGCCACCCTGGCACTCCATAGGCCATAGTGAGGAAGATGAAAATGCTTTCATTTTCCCAGGCTGCCAAAAGCATCTTGATATGGGGCCTGGGGAAGTAACCTTATGAATAGTCACTTTTTTTTTTTTTTTTTTTTTTTTTTTTTTTTTTTTTTTTTTTTTTTTTTTCTGAACTCAGAGGCATGGTAGTGTAGCAGTAATGGAAGGCAGGCTGGCTTTGGTATATGGTGTTAGGTTGTAGTATTGATTATCTATTTCAATGGGAAAATCACAAAGATGATGTGAACTAGATGACTCATTCTGCATTTACTTCCATCTTTTTGGTGAAAGAAAACCCTTAATAGCCATGTGCTGCACCCCTTTGTTTTTTCTTTTCTACTTTTTTTGGATGTGCCTGAGACATGCCCTCTCAGAAAGCTAGGCATGCCTAGGGCAAATCTAAGGCATGGAGTTGGGAGTGTGGTGTCCTCAGATCTTGGCAGATTGTATGGGCATTACCAGCACAGCACAGCCTTGCACCAGACATAAAGAGAACTGGAAGTCAGAAGTAAAGACTCTGTTGTTAGTAACCAGATTGCATCTTGGATCCGATGACGTTTGGAAGGAACCCTTGGTTTGCATAAAGCAGCAGAAATGAGTGATGATACCACACCCCAGACAAACAGGCAAACTTTAACTTTTTAAAAAATATATTTTGGAGTCTACAGCAAGTGCCTAAACTGAAATCCAGATGTCACCAATGACATGGTCCAGAGGTCCTTCTCCCTCTTCTGACCTGAGTGTCTTAGGGCTGGGGTCCCAACAGGTATAGCAGGAAAAGCCTTCAGAGCATATAGCTCCATCCTGCTGCTTTGGAGTCCTGTAAGCAGGACAAGAGCTGTCATGATAATGCCAGACTCCCTCCTGCTCTTAGAACTGAGTTGGGATCGATGCCATAGGGTGACCCAGATGTGAGTCTTCAGCCTAATTCTATGAACCTGGGTGAAGTATAACCATGGTTAAAAGATTGCTTTTATTTTATCTGCAGCAGGAACACAGGATGTCATGAGTAAGGAGCATTGATGAAGATATCTTCAAGCCCTTGTCTCACTCTGCTCCTCCTCACTGAATCCCACCCCCAAGCACACAGTGTCAGTGAGAAACCCTAGCACCAGTGGTTCTCAGGATATGGTTCCCAGACCAGCAGCATCACCTGGGAACTTGTTAGAAACGCATATTTCTGGCTCCACCTCAAACCTACTGAGTTGGAAACTGGGGAGTGGTATTGTATCAGCCCTCCAGGTAGTGCTGATGAACACACAAGCTTCAGAACTGCTCTGGCAGAAGAGGGTAAATGTGCAATCAGCTACCACATGCAGACCATTGCCCTCACCTTTTACTCATTTATCTTCAAAAAGCTTGGACCTTGGCCTAAGAATCAGGAGGGCCTGTAAGGTCCTGGCTTCTATAATTCCTTAAGTCATTGTATAATTACCTGGCTTCTATAATTCCATAAGTAATTGTATAATTATGTAGCACTTGGGCAAGTCACTCCTAGAGAACCAGGGTACCTGAAGGACCACTCTTGTACCCTTTCTCCCATTCCATCTGCCCTGGCATGTTCCTACTTCCATGGTGGGTGTGGTTCTGGGACCCTGGGACAACTGACTCCTGCTCATTTTACTTCTCCGTGGACTTCCCTGGGGAAGAGAACTTCTGAACCATAATAATGATGAATGTCTTAAGGTGACCTAAGGTGAGTACCATCAGAGCAACCACAGGATCCCTGTGAAGTCTGAATGGTAGGGACTAGAGAAAGGAGAAATTGAGAAGGAACAGGGCATAGGGAATAGGGAAGCATCCCGAAGCACAGGTGGAACTGAGGTCTCTAAGTGGAAACTTTGTTTTTGTTTTTGTTTTTGTTTTTTTTCTTTGAGATGGAGTCTCGCTCTGTTACCAGGCTGGAGTAGGAGTATAGTGGTGCGATCTTGGCTCACTGCATTCTCTGCCTCCTGGGTTCAAACAGTTCTCCTGCCTCAGCCTCTTGAGTAGCTGGGATTATAGGTGTGTGCCACGACACCTAGCTAATTTTTGTATTTTTAGTAGAGATGGGATTTTACCATGTTGGCCAGGATGGTCTCTATCTCCTGACCTCAAGATCTGCCCACCTCTTCCTCCCAAAGTGCTGGGATTATAGGCGTGAGCCACCACGTCCAGCCTCTAAGTGAAATCTTAAACGTGACTTTGAATCGTGACTAGCAAACTTCTGTATCTGTTCCACAGACATATATTGAGCACCCACTGAAAGCCAGGTTTGGGCTGTGGAGTAGAGAAGAATTCCAGCCTCAGTCCACATAAACCCTGGGCATCTCTCAGCCTCTGAGTCTGCTCCATAAAGGGGGGCTTGCTAACACCTGGAGGGATTGTCGTGGGGATTAAATGGAACGTGAATGACATGCCTGCCAGGTGTGCAGCAGGTACCACACAGGTGTTGGGTCCTGCTCCCCTTTCATGCCAGTTCTTGGGCACACTGGTGGCAGAGCGAGAATTAGCGTCTCAGAATGTGTGCAGGCTCATGTGCTTTCCCCTTCCCCACCAATAAAAAGGAAAACAAGCATTCCCGGGGGTCCCGTTAATTTTTTGGTTAACTGTGTTTCAGGCACTGTGGTGGGTGCCTTGTTAATAGCACACTTTAAGAAAATAGACATGGTTCCCACCCTTGAGGCACTGAGTTGGAGAGACATGTCATGTGGGAGTACATTGGTATAGTTTCAGCTGTGTGTTAATGAAGAAAATAGCAGAAAATGGGGACCTGCCCAAGGCGATCAGAGGAGGGCTGTCTAAGGAAGTGGCATTGAAGCTGAGACCTGAAGGATGAGGCCTCTGCTAAGCAGAGGAAGAGGGAGTTGGCTGGAGTGTGGTGGTCAAGGCCTGGGAATCCAGGAGGAGGTCACTGGCTGCTGTGTGGCCAGTAGAACTGGAGAGAGGCTCAGGTAGAAGTAGGGAGCCCAGGTGGGGCTGTAGCTGTCCAGGTTAGGGGAGATGATGAAGTGGGAATGAATTCAAGATGCATTTTGGAGATTCAAAAGAGCTCTCGGATGGACTGAATTAGGAAGGTAGGACAGAGTGGCTCGGGGTGACTCCATCATCTGTGACTGGGGTGACTCCATCATCTGTGACTTGAGTGACTGCATGGTGGGGACAGTGCCATGTAAGAGAGAGTGAACGTTGCAGCAGGAAAGGGTTTGCGGGGGGTAGAGAGATAAGTAAATGTGTCTTGGGTGTACACACATAAGACTGTATTCTCTCTTCTGCATGGGTATTTGTGGTAAGTGGCACCCATTTCTTTCTTTCTTTTTTTTTTTTTTTTTATTGTGAGATTTTGGTGCAAACCCGTTTATGTTTTTTCTGGGTCTTCTCAGAGGACTGTTGGATCTGTTTTGGTGCTGAACAAAGAGCACCTTCACGGGCACAGAATGGCCACTTGGACTCATGGCTGACTCTTGCTGCATTTTGTTCTTTTCTTGTTAATCAGATTCTCATTAGGTGATGATGTGTTGCTCTTCTGTCCTTATTTGCATCTGCACTCTGCCATAATTGTGTCTCAAGAACATGGCGTTTCGTTGTTTTTGTACTGTTTTGCTTTTTAGAGCTGAAAACCTGTGCGGGGTCCTGTCACGTGGGCAGCCTGGTGATCCTGTCACGGGGCAGCTTTCCAATGTGGGCATCTCACTCTCTTTATTTATTTATTTTTACTAGTTATATAACACCAGAGTCATGATTGTTGGCTGTAAAATTGATTTTGAGAACCACTTTAATTTGTAAATTGGGAAATACTTTCTATTTCGGGTTAGGGAAAGGCATACAGGGGAAGGAGGTGGGGGAAGAAGGTCTGTAGTCCCTGGTTTTGGTATTCTTCGGCTTTCTAAGTGCAAGCACCAGGAGCAGAGGGGCGGCCTCCAGCCTTATATGGCCATTCAGCCAGTGGGGAAGGGGCTTTGGAGTCACTCCCTTGGCCATCCTTACAACCATAGTTTGAATGACAATATAGGGCATGGGTAGAGGCTGCCCCATCTGCCTGTTCACCAGACCCTTTTCCCTGGAACCCTGGGGACCCTTGGTCTTTACACAAATTCAGCAAATGGTTACTGAGAATTAGGAGCTTGCTGATCGTCCTGCATTCACTATATAGTCATGCGTCACTTAATGAGAGGGATATATTCTGAGAAATCCATGGTGAAATGATTTTGTCTTTGTGCACACATCATGGAGTGTTCTTACACAATCCTAGATGGTATAGCCTCCTACACACCTAGGATAAATATGGTAAATAGAACCTATTGCTCCTAGGCTGCAAACCTCATAGCGTGTTGTGGTATTGAATACTATAGGCAGTTGTAACACAATGATGTTTGTGTATCTAAACATGTAAACATAGAAAAGGTACAGTAAAACATATGGCATAAAAGATAAAAAAATGCCTGGGCTTGCTAGCTTATACCTGTATTCCCAGTACTGTGGGAGGCTGAGACAGGAAGATCAGTTGAGCCCAGAAGCTTGGGACCAGCCTGCGCCACAAAGGGAGACCCCCATCTCTACAAAATTAAAGGTTGTGGTTTTTTTTTTTCTTTATATTAAAAATGGTATACCTGTGTGGGGCACTTACTAGAAGTTGCTCTGGGTGAGTCAGTGAGTGAGTAGTGAATCAATGTGAAGGCCTAGGACATTACTGTACACCACTGTAGAATTTCTTTTTTAAAAAATAGATTAACCTTAGCTTACTGTAACTTTTTTGCTTTCCAAACTTAAAAAAATTTTTTGACTTCTTGATTCATTAACATTTAGCTTAAAACACAAACATGAGACAAGGTTGCACTCTGTCACCCAGGCTGGAGTACAGTGGCACAGTGGCACGATCTTGGCTCACTGTAGCCTCGACCTTTCGGACTCAAGCTATCCTCGTACCTCAGCCTCCCAAAGTGATGGGTTTACAAGCCTGAGCCACCATGGCTGGCCCTTTTTTCTTCATAACCTTATTCTATAAGCTTCCTCCTGTTTTAAAAAAAATTACTATGGTTTGTTTTACTTTTTAAACTTTTTTGCTTAAAAACGAAATCCCACACATTAGCCTTGGCCTGTGCAGGCCGAGCGTCAGCACTCCCCACTCTTCTTTATGTTGTGAAATCCTCATCTGTGTCCTGGGTATTGTTTTTCCCCCAACTCTCACTCCAGAGAAAGGAAGTGATTTGCACTGGCCACGTGGCTCACTCGTGCCAGCTCAAGAGCCAGAGCTCCAGTGCTCATGCTCATTTCCATCGAGCTACCCCAGAGAGGTCATTGGAGCAAGTCCATGTGGCACCGGCCTGTCTCAGGGCCACCAGGAGCTTAGAGTGGGGAGCTAGCTTTTGCTGAAGAAGTGATGGCAAAGTAGAGGACACATGACTTAAGATGGACCTTGAAGAAAGGAGAACAGATGAGGATATTTTAAGCAGGGGACATAGCACATCCAAAGACAGAACACAGGAATTTGTGAAGAGTACGTATCCCTGGGTGGGTTCACACACAGGCCAGAGTAGAAAGCTAAATAGGGCTAGGTTGCCAAGAGCCTTGAATGCCAGCCTGAGGAGGAACTTCATCCTACAAAAAAAGGCAAGGGAGAGTGGGTGGTGGTGAGAAAGCTGTATTTTAGGCAGGTGAGTCAGTAACAATGAGGGAAGAACTGACAGTCCCCCAGGAGAGGACGATGAGATGCCACACTGGCGATACATGTCTCCAGAAAGTGTGAGACTGCACAGCCACCTTCCAGAGCACGGGAAGGCAGAAAGGGCAACATCTGAAGAGGATGGTGAGAAACATGTGCTTCCATGTTGTCAGGACATCAAGAGACTTGATGTTGAACCTGTTGGACTGGTCAATCAAGGTTTAAACTGCAGCTCTCCTATTTACTAGCTGGGTGGCTTTGGGCAAGTGATCTACCTTCCCTGGGCCCCCTTTCCTCACCTGGTCAGCACAGTAAGTGTTGCTCACCGTAGGCCGTGTCCAGCGCAGTTCTTAGCTCCTAATGAGAGTTCAGTCAGTGGTGGCTCTGCGTATTGCCCTCCTCCTGCTGTTTTGTTTTTGCCAAATCCTTGTAGGTTAATCATACGTTTTCACTTTGGTTCTCACTAACAATTTGTGATAGCATTCTTTCCCCCAGAGAGATCTCCAAGCCCCTTAGCAAGTGCCTCTAGTGAGTTCCCCTTGGCTTAGTGGGCTTTAGCTCGTTGTAACCAAAAGTACATATGGATCTCTCTGTGGGTACGACCTTGTTGGAATCTTTCTTTTTATAACCACAAATTGTTTTGTCCCCATATGGAAGAGTGACCTCTCCCCTTTAGCTAGTAACAGCACCTTAGCATCTTCCTCCTGGCAAGGGCCCTGAGGACCTCAGCCTTTTCCTTGGCTCTTTCTTTGCTAATCACAGCAGCCACAGCTGAACGTGTCCCTCTGAGGACCAATTGAGGCAGTTGGCAGATTTTATTCTCAACCCCACACTTAATAAGTTGAGGAAGGGAATTAGGGTATCCATGTAGCTAACTGCTAATTGCCTGGGCTGTTTCAGGAGACAATAGTTCCCCTTAGTTGGTGTTGAGTTCCACCCAGTGCATGTGTATTAGCTAAAGTGCTTAGGGAAGCTACCAACGCAGTGCCCTATTGCCTCTTGATTTCCCAAGGCCAGAAAGACATGGTTTAAGTGAGCCTGAATTCTCAGACGCAGACAAGATGACTCAATGTGCAGCCCTGCCTACTGGTCACCACGGAGACCTCCAAATCTCAGAATCTGCAGTCTTGCCTACTGTTTCTCGGTGTGCATTTGGCGAACATTTTAACACTAGCACTTTTGGCAGTGTACTCCAAGGAATCAAATCATTTAAAACAATATTAAGCAAGCTTTCATGTCTAAGAGCTTTCACAGTAACTGCTTGCTCCACTGCCCTGACTGACTGTCTGGCACACTTGAGATACAGCTGACATCTCTTTGCAGCAGCCCGCTGTCTTGGCTTTAAGCTTTGCTGAGACCGTTTGCCTCAGTAAATCATATCCTGCTCTACTCTGGGCCTGCCACTTGTTGCTGTGAGAGTGTGTGTGTCTTCCTTGTATAAGTGGGACGTGGATTGAGCTTCAGGGACGCAGCATAGAGCCTGTCTCCTCCTGTTAACATTCATCCACTTTAAAGGGGAGTCTCAGGCCAGGCACAGTAGCGTGAGCCTGCAATCCCAGCTATTTGAGAAGGCTGAGGCAGGAGAATCGCTTGAACCCGGGAGGCAAAGGTTGCAGTGAGCTGAGATGGTGACACTGCACTCCAGCCCAGGTGACAGAGCGAGACTCCATCTCAAAAAAAAAAAAAGACAAAGGGGGAGTCTCAGGTTCTGCTTGAAACTTTCAAGGAGGAGGGGGCCCTCACTGTTGCCCTGTTAGAAAGGGCTCTGGTGCATTGGGCTGAAGTCTGCCTCCCCCCAGACACTCTGGCCTAATTTCCCTCAGCCCGAGCCACACAAGTTGTACTGCTCACCTGTGCTGGGGGCGCCCTGCTTAGAGCACTCCTGTGCCGCTGTCCGGTGAGTTTTTGCCTTGATAAATAAGGCACCTACAAAGGTCCTCTTGGTTCTCAGTGTTCTTTGTGCCATGTGCCTTTCTCAGACTCTGAATGATGTGTTATTGTACCAGAAAAAAAATGCCTGGGGCCAGGTGCAGTGGCTCACGCCTGTAATCCCAGCACTTTGGGAGGCCGCGGCAGGCAAATCACCTGAGGTCAGGAATTCAAGACTAACCTGGCCAACATGGTGAAACCCCATCTCTACTAAAAATACAAAAATTAGCTGGTGTCGTGGCACACGCCTGTAATTCCAGCTACTCACGAGGCTGAGGCAGGTGAATCACTTGAACCTGGGAGGTGGAGGTCGCAGTTAGCCAAGATCATGTTGTTGCACTCCAGCCTGGGCAACAGAGTGAGACTTCGTCTCAAAAAAAAGATTAGCCAGCTGAGGTGTTGCATGCCTGTAGTCCCAGCTACTCACGAAAATCACTTGAATCCAGGAAGCGGAGATTGCAGTGAGCTGAGATTGCACCACTGCACCCCAGCTTGGGTGACAGAGCAAGACTTAATTAGCTGGGCATGGTGGCATGCACCTGTGGTCCCTACTCAGAAGACTGAGGTGGGAGGATCACTTAAGCCAGGGAACTCAAGGCTGTAGTGAGCCAGGATCATGCCTTTGCACTCCAGCCTGGGTGACAAAGCAAGGCCCTATCTAAAAAAAAAAAAAAAAGACATCTTGGGAAGTCCACAGTTTTAGACTAAACCGCAGCGTTCCAGTCCTAAGTCTGTTCTTCTCATTAACCTTTTACTGTAACTAACTTGGACTCGGGGGATACATTCTGAGGTCAGGCCTGCTCCAAATAGCCACACTTGGATCTCAAGGACCCCCTTCATGTAAAACAGATGTATTTGCTGAAGTTGGTCATCATCTTCCCCTTGAAAGATGGCCCCTGTTCAGAAGTCAACAGGAGCCCCCGGTTGGGTAACTGATAGGCTCTGTAATGTCAGGATAATATATAATCCCTGCATACCTCATTTCTCCCACCCAGCTCTGAAGGTGTGAAAGAGGGGAACAGCACCCTGTAGCATGGTGGAAAAATAGCATGGGCTTCCGACTTGGACACAGTCCCAGCTCTGTCCCTTACCAGCTGCTGGAGTTTGGATAAGTGGTCCAGCTCTCTGAGCATCACTGTCCACACCTGGCTTGCCGGGATTTTCAGTGGGAACGTGTGCAGAGCACTTGGCAGTGATGCAGGAACTCAACCAAAGGCAGAGATTTTTTTTATAACCATGTGTTTATGTTAAAACCCTATCGTGGAGTGAATGATTCTGTGAAGTTTTACTGCTGTGTACTAATTCCCAGTTTCTAACAATCAACTGGTATTTGAGCTCTTCCCAAAAACCCAGCACTGCTGCTTGGTCACCTGAGAGGCTTAAGAGAAGCAGCAGACTCTCCCTGTCCTGTAGGAAGCTCAGATCTAAGATAGTAAGGTTGGAGCACATGACATGGCTAGTGGAATCTGAGGACATCCATGCCTGTTCACTAGGCAGGGGGACAGAAGAGTCCCCGTAGAGACTGGGCCCTCTGGGAGTGTTTTCTGGGGAAGGCGTGTGGAGGGGAACCCAAAGGGTGAGTGCGATCTGAGTGACAGATGGGGTTGGGAGTTGGGGTAGCTAGACCAGCAGGAGCTGAAGACCCAAAGCAGGAGGGAGGCTGTCACCTCAAGAGAAGATCAACTTGAGGCCAAAGCATCTTGTCTGGAATTTTTGCCCCAGCAACAGGGTTTGGTTTGGTGTTTCTTGGATGTGATTTGCAGCCACTGTCCTAGCTTATTAAGGTACCTCCTGTGCATCTCACTCTGCCTGCTGTATAGACTATTACTGGTCTTCATACCCGGCAGAGAAGACATTTCCTCATTTTAGGCTGAGCAAACTGAGGCTCAGGGGACCCTGACTTGGTGAAGGTCAGACCTGGGCTGTAAATTTTGAGTTTTCCTACTCCAAAGCCAATGACTTGAGAGAACACCATTTCTGAGCCATGCTTCTCTGCATTGAGGGCCTGCTCCTGGATGTCTGCCTGTCGGGGAGCTGCCTTGGTTTGGTCTCCTAGTCAGGGCTCAGATATTGTAAGGCGTGGACCTGTGGTCTTCTGGGTTGTCACGGAGCACTGCAAAGCTTCTGTTGTATATATTGATCTCTGCCCTCTTGCTCCTCTTTTTCCTAACATCATGCCCCTTCTGTATACCAGAAGACTGAAAACAGTGTTATCCATTTGTCTGTATTCCCATCCTTCGACCCCGACAACAGGCATGTTCGCAGCACAGACATGCCTGTTTTTGCCCTACTTTAGGCACCATAGTTGGGAGCTCAACCTTAAAGGAATGATGCATCAGAAAGCGTGATTCCCTGGCCTCGCTGCCTCTGACTGATAGGAAGAGACATTCGTGCTGGGGCCACCGAACCCTCCGGGGCTGGCATGTTAATGTCTGAGTGTGAAAAGCCAGATGCTTTGGTATATTAAAAAGTAAAGAATGACTCATTTGGAAGCTAACCCTGCTTAGAGAAGAGGAGGACTGCCCTCTGTGACCCTGACGGATGACTTTTCCTCTGTGCTCCTGTGAGCCTGCTTGCTCCACAGCATGGTATGCTGAAAATAACCTGAGCCTCAGTTTGCTCATCTGTAAAATGAGGATAATTCTTACATGGTCCTTTGGACAAATGAGGTGTTGCATAATCTTGCACAGCTGCTAGCATGTCATAGGTATCATTAGCTACAGTGATACCACTACACAAGACTGTGGGTGAATTTAAGTAAGAGTGAATTCTTGGCTCCCCACCCCAATAATACACCACTTTGAGTTTATACTGTGCCTTAGTCTGAGTGTGCCAATGAGATGACTTTCTTTTCTATTAACCAGATCTGAGAGGCAGGATAGAAAGAGGAAACTGGGCTTTGGGTTTGAAGTCTCAGTCTGTGATACCCTAACAACCAAAATGAATGACGTGAATGATGGCAAGATCGATCTTACTGAGTGTCCATCCTGTGTTAAGTGCCATGACAGGCAATTTACTTGAAGAATTCTTCACTTTTCACAGCAGGCCCCCAAAGGGAAAAGAGTTCCATGCCCATTTTCTAGTTTAAGAGAAGGAGACTCAGATCATGGAAATAGTAAGTGGCAGAGCTTGTGTTTGAACCAGGACTGTCTGCCATAGAACCTGTGCTCTTCCCTGAGAAAGTACTGAAGTGAGGATCAACCTTGTGGTTATCAGACTTCCACATTTCCTAAGACAGTGCAATTTTAAAAGCTGGGGAGGCAGGTCTGGGAGGGAAGCAATTTTTAAAACCATACTTACTTTCACATCATTCCATCAAAGAAATTATGTTTAGGCCAGGCATGGTGGCTCATGCCTGTAATCACAGCACTTTGGGAGGCCAAGGCAGGAGGATTGCATGAACAAAGCCAGGAGTTCAAGACCAGCATTGGCCACATAGCAATAACCCTATCTCCCAACTACTTGAGAGTCTGAGGCAGGAGAATCACTTGAACCTAGGAGGCATAGGTTGCAGTGAGCAGAGATCATGCCACTGCACTCCAGCCTGGGTGACAGAGCTAGACCCCATCTCAAAAAAAAAAAAAAAAAATTTAGCCAGGTGAAGTAGCATGTGCCCATAATCCCAGCTGCTCAGTAGGCTGAGGCAGGAGGGTTGCTTGAGCCCAGGAATTTAATGCTGCAGTGAGCTATGATTGCGCTACTGTACTCCAGCTTGGGTGACAGAGTGAGACCCTGTCTCTTAGAAAAGAAAGACAAATGTAATGACATTTTGACATCAACAAAGCAGGAAGGCCATCCTTTTAGAGTAAGGGATAATCACCAAGGCATTCTGGGCGTGCAGGCTGAGGAGTAGGGGAAGGAGGTGAACACGTGAGCCACCCTTGTCCTTAGCGCCATCCTCCTGTGCATGTTCCCCTCAGATCTCCCAGGCTTCTGTTCTCCAAGCTGCTGATGGCCTTAATGAGAGCCCTTCAGTTTCTCAGTCTCCTTAAACAGACCAGACCCCTGCCTGACTGGAACACCATTCACTGCCAAGTTGGCACCATGTCCTCCCCTGTCCCCCAAGCACTAGACCTGTACACAGGCACGTAAGCCTTCCATGAGCCTTTTTCGGAGTGAGGCTATTTATAAATGAAGGGATTAGATGGGTTTTAAACTCCACTTAAGCTCTTCTTGTCTTCTCTAGGAAGGGATTTTACATTACATAGTTACATGTCAAAAGCAGGGGCTTTGGAATGAGACTACCCTGAATTAAACCCTTTTCTTTATTACTTACTGGCTGTGGGGCTGCTCTCTGAGCTTCAGTTTTCTCATCTCTAAGACTAGGGGGACAGTAACCCGTATCTCTTAGGGTTGCTGGGATGAAGTAAGGCAATGGATGTAAAAGACTTGATCCTTTAACAGTGATTGGAAAGCAGTGCTGCTTTACTAGGTTGTTACCTACAAAGCACTTAGAACTTGCCTAGCACATACAAACTGCTCCATAAGTGGTTGCCGTTATGCCAGTTATAGAGAAATACTCTATAAGAAGGTGGGATGCACTGAGAGAACTTGGTCCAAGAGCTGAAATGAGAAAGGTAAGGATTCATAGCAGATATTCCCAGATCATTGACACCTGCCACCCCCAAGATCATCTCAGATGCAAGCTATCAGAACCATTGCTGAGCCAGCTTTGAAGCACTGAATGAAGACTGTCATAGTGCAGAGACTTTGGGTAGTGAAGCTTGAAAACTTGGGATTAAGTGCTGGTTCTACTCTGCTCAGCAACTCTGGTGTGGGGCAAGTTGCTCTGTCTCTCTGGGCCTGTTTTCTTGTTAAAACTGGCCAAATCCATCCTCACAGTAATCATGGAAGTGCACAACAGATGTCAGTTGCAGGTTCATCACATCACCTTTTTTCATTATGCTTAGCAGGTGTGATTTTTGCCCTCAGGGAGCGGGCTCTATGGTCAGAGGTAGGGCTTCCACAGAGACGGATGAGAAAAATCCCAGTCGAAGCTGGTAGCCAGGCAGTCAGGCACAGCCTGAGCGATCAGAGAGCTGAGATGTGGCATTTGCTAGGATGAAGTGCCACAAGCCTAAGGCCTCCCCCAGGACCCACTGGGGCTGAGACCTATACCCTTTATAGGTCTGCTGCTCAAACCCAGAACCATGTGGTCTGAGCTATTCCTGTTCAAAGCTGCAGAGAGTGCCTCCACTACCTTCAGTGAGCTTACTGTGCTGTTGGCTCCCTGGGAAAAGTGCTCCTTCTCTGATGGTAGATGGGAAAAGAACCACCAGCCAAGATCCTCTCCACAGTAGAGAGCTCTCTTATTTTCCTTCTTTGTGCCCACAAGAGAGAACCAGACTCAGACCTGTGGGCTGTTCTGAGGCTTCCAACAGGAGGGCCAGAGCTAGAGGGAGGGTGGAGGAGCCTTTGGGAAATGTCAGCCTCACTTCCTGGCATAGGACCCAGTGATTACAGCGGTCATTACAAGCTGGTGTCTCAGGAGTTCTTGCAGAGTGCCGTGCTGTTGGTCTGACCTTCTGCAGTCATCACACTATGTTCTGCTAGTTTTTATGTAAAAAGGAACCTCTGGCTTCTGAACCTGCCTCCTTGCCAACACTGCTTTTCAGCTGCCATGTGCTACCTTCCTGCTGATGGGCATCCTTTTCAGGAGATTGTCCTCAGCTAGGGCCCTATGCAGGGAGGGAAGAAAAGAATGCTGGAAAGTCATAACTGGTCCCAAAGATTATTTTAGTACATCACATGTGACCATATAATTTCTCGTCGTATTTCACAAGGTCTTAATGCCTCGATGGTGAGGGCCCACCCTAAATACCCTCTTCCCCCATCTTCTGGTTGATCTGCTGTGTCTACAGAAAGCACAGAGAGAAAGCAGTAGGCATGCTAAATAGAGCTAGAGTTTGAGATGGCTGCTGAATCATCAGGGAATATGTTTATGATGATTTTCTTTTTCCATGTCAAAAACTGGATACAAGACCTACAAGTGGATTTTTTTGAAAGGAATTAACAGGCTGAGGAACAGGAGCAGCAGAGTAAAAGGCTGGGCCTGAGAAATCCTGTATTTTCTTTCCAGATGAGCCACACCCACTTCCTTCCAAATAGACGCTGGGTCACCCGCTCCCTGGGCAGTAGAGCAGGGAATCGCGCAGTCTAACCTCCCGTTTGGCACTGTAGAAGCTCGCCCTTGATCCCTGGGCGTGGAAGAGCCCAGACACCCCACGTCTGGACCTTTCTGTTGGAGCTGCCAGCTTTTCTTGTTCATTAAAGTACCCTATTTTTCCTATTAAAAAGTAAAATGTGACATTGGTGTGTGTTGAATAATAACAATCAGAAGTAGGGGAAGAAGAAAATCCAGTCACAACAAGCACAACATTTTGTTGTATTTCTTGGCAGATGTTCCTACACTGGAGTGTTTGTATTTTTCATAGTTACGGTCATGCTGTGTGCTACACCATTTTGTACCCTACTCTCTTCCACCTACCCAAGGGAAATGGTTTTGCCGTCATCTTCAAAACGCCATACAACAATCTCATTTTCTCTGTAGTATATCAGTAAGTTGAAGGATCAATTGCTTACTTAATCCTTGTTTTTGGACTTGTGAGTTAGTGCCTTATAATTTAAATAATACTTCAGTGAACTTCTTTATCCATAAAGTTCTTTTCATATTTAGGTTTATCTGTTAAGCTTGACTTTCAAGAGTGGAATTTTAGAGAGCCACCAATCTAAACACCTTTGAAGCCCTAAAAACAGTACCAGACTTCCCCTCCTCCAGCAGTGTGGGGAGGACCCTTCTCATGGTACCCTCACCAGCCTGAAGCACTTTTGGTGGTTGCATGGCTGAGAACCATGGCCTGTTCAGATTTAACACGTTTATAGTCTCTGGCTGGGGACAGTTGGCTAGGAAGGGGAGGACTCATTGAGTATGCTTGTACCTGCTATGGGCCAAGAACCTGATAGTCATCCCACTCAGACCTCAACAAAGAGCCCCCAGTGTTCAGGGGAAGAAACTGAGGCCAACAGGAAGTACATTATCCAATACTGTCCTATCCTGCTGCCTCTTGAGGGGACTACCTAGGTCCCTCGCCAGGAGCTGAGGACAATGAGCTGGTGTTGTCAGACTGCACAGGTGGCAACTCATGGCAGCCACAGTGCTGGCTCTGCCTCACAAAGAAAGGAAGCTGCTAGGGGATTGCTCACACACAGTGAAAGACTTGTCTGCTTTGGTCATTTAGGCTGAGAACAGGCACTTTAAGAAACTCCTTAGATGGGCCAAGGCGGGCGAATCACTTGAGCCCAGGAGTTCAAGACCAACCTGGACAACATGGCAAAAAACTGTCTCTACTAAAAATACAAAAATTAGCCGGGCATGGTGGTGTGTGCCCTGTAGTCACGGCTACTCAGGAGGCTGAGGTAGGAGGATCACTTGAACACAGGAGTTCAAGGCTGCAGTGAGCTGTGATCAAGGCACTGCACTCCAGCCTGGGCAACAGAGCAAGACCCTGTCTCCAAAAGCCCCGATGATTCCATGTGCAATGAGACTGGAGCACTGTTGCCCTAGATGGCTTGCCCTGCCCAGGACAGCACTATACTTAGCACTGATCCGATAGCTCAGAGCAGGGGCTGCCCAAGACTAATCTCTGTGGGCCCTTGGATTCTAGGCCTCCAATAGAATAAGCCCCTGAAGGGCAGGCTTGTCTTATTCCTGAGGACTGGCACTAAGGCAGTTTTCAAATAATAGCAAATACTAATAGGATCAGGCTCTCTTCTCAGTTTTACATTCATTTAATGTTCATCTAATCTTCATAGTAGTCTGTGACGCAGGTACAGGTGATGAGACCAGGGAACAGAGGACTTAAATTCCCCCTCAGTGCACGGCAGCAGACAGTGCAGGCCCAGTCCAGCACTGCTCCTGGCTGTGGGACTCCGGCCTTTCTTAAGACCTTAGCAGGTAGCCTGCTTTGGGTTCTCAGAGGCCTGAGCTTCATTCTTTTCTTTAATACAAGATAACTAAACCTAGAGAGGGTTGCTATGGCATTTCTAACAAACAGCACAGTTAGCTACAGAGAGTGGGGAAGAAAGTGTGGGTGGAACCAATGCTGGCAAGGTCCATGGGGACAGAAAATCCAGGGTGGACCCTGCTGTATCTTCTCCTGATAGTACGAGGAAGTCAGGATCACGATCAGTTTGGCAGCTGGAGCCAGCATGCTTGGGTTCTCAGCCAGTGTCTGCCCCTTAGTTATTGTGACCTTGCGTAATTTACTTAGCCTGAGCCTCAGTTTCCCTGTCTGAAAAATAAGCATGTGTGTCTAGACCTGGGAGGTTGAGACTAGATTTACCCCGTCTATTTAGAGTGCTCCCCCACAATCCCCAGCACACACAGCCTCAGCGTTCCTCTGGGTTGGGAGCTGGTGGCCAGGCCTGCTGACCAATGTCTGTCTACTCCTTACATGCCTTCTGTCTTCCAGGTCGATCCCTCGGGACCCACAGTCTCACCACGTCTCCTACAGAGGACGGCAGAGGGTACAGGTGGTGGCTTGGCCGGTTGGCGCTCTCCTGACAGCTGGATCTCCGGCAATGTGAAGCTTTTGTTTGGGTTTCCCCCCTTCCTTTTAATTTTTCTTTCTC
>NW_016107643.1:150512-176649 GCF_001604975.1 Cebus imitator
TTTTCTTTTTAATTTAAACCATTGAGACTTCAGAAGAACAGGAAGCAATGCTGTGGTGTGGACAGGCACCAGTTTCTTTGAAGAAATTCAATATGGATAAGGCATATGCATAAATTTCACTTTTAATTTGTATAAGGGGTTAGGGAGCTATTTTCAGTTTTGTCCTTCACTTTCCCTCTGTCTTCCTTCTTTATAATTCTCTCAGTTCTACTTATGACACCTCACTTCCCCAGAGAAGGCCTGCCTCCCCATAGGGAATCTGGGGATTTCTCCTGGAACGGGGCATGAGGACATAAGGAGGCCTCTGGGCCACACCTCCCTACCAGATGCAGGAACTCCTGGACTCCTTGGTGGGCTAGCCCTTGGGCCTGAGAGATAATCAAAAGCGAAGAACCACCTGGAAGAGGAAGACCGGGGTTTGGTCAGAACTAAAAAGGTCTCAACTCTGGGCTTTGTTCTCTTTAAGCTATTGGGAGCCCCAGGCCACACCAGGACTTAGAGCGGTGGGAATCCATTCCTCTTCCACCCTGTGTTGCAGGGAACTGGGAGGGAAGGGTGGAGAGTGACTGTCTCGCACTTGCTGGCGGTCGAGCAGCCATCCCCCCACTCTGTAAACCTGCCTTTCTGTTGGGAAAAACTGTTGTGCCAAACTCTGGGACACAGCCGGGTCTTCAGCAGGCATCTGTCACTGCTGTGACGTCAGCACCCCTCACCTAACTGCCTCCTGGATCGCCATCTTCCCAGATGTGTCCCATAGTGTCCATGTGTCACAGAGACGACCTGAGGCCATAAGATCTGGTTGCGACTTTGTCATGATAACAGGGTGTCCTGAACTGGCTGCCATTGTGGTGTCCTCACAATGTGCAGGGCGTGCCCTGTGTGCTGGGGTCCATGGTGTCATATCAAGCGCCATTCCCCTCACCCCCAGAGACTGTTAGGTGCCTGTCCTCAGCATAGATGTATCTGATGGGAAAATAGCGGACCTGCCCAGAGCAGGAGGTGTGGGACTGGGTAGACCCGCTGCAGCGTTAGGGGCCCATTTGTGGGCTCACCACCTGCAGGCTGCCACCGCCACCACTGCCTGTCTGTCACAGCCATGCTTGCACTCTCCAGCAACCCTCTCACACCTCCCTAGGGAAGCCTCCCTGTCCCTGGGCTGCTTCTCTGAACACATCTGTTCTCCCGCTGCCAGAAGGGGCCCGTGTTGTCCCTCTGGACTGGACGGGACTGGCCACTCCGAAGACTTTTCACCCCCTTATGGCCAAATAGTATAGGGTCCCTGGGGAGGAGCAAGGGAATCCCTTTGTGTTCGTTTTTGTTTGTTTTACCTTAACCAGCATTGGATGGATAGGGGAGAGGGTTGGAGGGCATTTCAGTTTCTATGTGATCAAGGCAGGGGCTTTTACTTGCTAAGCAGCAATCTTTTGGCCCTGAGAATTTGGGAGAGAGCAGTGCATCAGGCCAGGCTCGGCAATATGTTTGCACACATTCTTTCAGCCTTCTCTCAACCCCCTCAACACCAAGCTTCCTTCCTTCTTGTGGACGGAGGGTTGGCTGCTCTTAGCAGGAGCCTATGGTGATAACCAGGCCCTTCCCTTCCTGGGCTGAAACCCATTGTGACTGCCTGTCTCTCCTGTCTCTGACTTCTCAGGCAGTCTCCTGAGTGCACTGAGTTGTAGCCAAGAGGTTGGGAACAGCGGCATCCCCTAATTGCAGTGCACGTTCCTTCTCTGCCCGCCACCCTGCTTTCCCTTGGGGGCAGCTGTGTCTGTACATGAGCAAATGGGAAAAACAGTCCCCAAACCCAGCACCCGCCTCTCCCTGGCTGCAGCCCATGCTGTAACATCCCTAATGAGCTCCAGCCTAATGAGCCCCTTGCTTTCTTTTTCTTCCCTACCCAGGTCTCGTAGCTCCAACTAAGTTCTTGGAGCCATCGTGCTTCCCCTTTGTTATTTTTCTTGCTCTCAGAGTATCTCCTGTAGGTGACAGGTGGGCAGCCTGTTAGGGGTCGCCAGCCTCCATGCCCCCTTACCTTCCAGGACCCCCAACCGGTTCTTGCTTAGTGGCACGACCTCTTTCCGTAGTGCAAATGCAGGCCAGCTCTTTAGCCTCAAGTGCCTGCCCCCCCCTCGCTCCCCTGCTTTCTCAAACACTTGCCCACCTCAGGTACTCAGTCCTGAGCAGACGCGGGCCCTGCCATGGTGAGAACTGGCTGTGGCTCAGCCCCGAGTAGCACCTGTAGTCTCAGTGCCACTCCACTGTCCCCACGTGGATCGGCTTCTCACTGTCGCATCCCCCTCCTGCCTCTTCACTGGGTCTCAGGCTGCCGGCAGCTCTCTGGTGCATCATCTCAGCACCACCAAGTTTGTAGGACCTGCCCCAGTTCTAGGAGTTTTCAAACCTTAAAATGGCAGTCATTCGTTCTCCTTGGCTCTGTGGCAAGGATAGACCATTGGAGGGGGCTCTTGACCTCGGCTGTTAGGGATCTGAGCTTGGGTTTCCCATCAGAAGAATCAGCAGGACAGATTGTAGTGCCTTATTCCATTGTCCTCCCCTGACCAGGCTCCTGGCTCAGCTGGAAGTGCGTGGCTTCTTTCTCCCTGTCTGTGTCCTCTGTCACTTGCTCTTTCACCAGCTCTCATTTCCAGAGAGCCATCGGGGAGGGATCACCCCCTCAACCCCCCACACCCTCCTTCTGAGGGCTATAGCCAGGTCCGCAGCTCCCCACCATCACCAGGGGACTCACTTGCGGCTACAGCCCAGGACAGAAAAACTGTGCTTTGGACAGGTGCACACTCTGCCTCTTACCTCTAGCCAGGAGGATGCTTCAGTCTGTTCATTCGAGACTGGCCGTGTCTGAACCCTCTCTGGGCATTGGGGACTAAGGTTGCAGGCCTTAGCCTCGTCTCATCCCAGAGGCATTGGGTCAGGAGAATGAGAACTTTTTTCCTCCCACCTGGACATAGTTTGCCCCTATGGCTGCCTTTCTGAGGGAGTATATTAAATGTTTACTTAAGAAACACCCTGTTTACAGCCAGAGGACAAACACACCGAGCACCGGGTGGAGATTTGACTCTGGACAGGGCCTGGCCTCCTTAGTGGCACTGCCGGGGGAGGCCCCAGAGCGAATGAGGGCACAGATGCCCAGGGCAGGGGCAAACACCCTCCGCTCCCTCTGCTCCCGACCCTGTGGTGCTAGGACCACTCCCCACCTTCCTCATAGCCTCCTCGCCCTGCACATTCCCTGCCTCCACATTCCCTTCCTCCAGGATCACAGCTCCTTAACATATCAGTTGTCTTCTAGCCTAGAAAACCAGTGTTTGGAGCAATAAGATGATTGTTTTTGCTTGAATCTTTTTCTAAGAGAAGGAAAAGAGCTGGCATTGTGGGAATTTTCTTTCTTTTTATGCCGTTGGCTGTTAACCTTCTTAGAAGACATCTTAATACATGGATGTCTGGGATTTAGCCTTGGGGTATCTTTTAGAAACTTTGAAAAGCAGGAGTCAGCCTGCCACCCCCTAAGGAGGGACCCTAACTTTCTGCCCTTCCCTGGATCCATATGGTTCCTTTCAGCCCTGCCCACCAAGTGCAGCTCCTATCCTGCCCATGCACCCCCCTTCCCCCCACATCTGGGGCACTGGTGGCTCTTACGCTAGGTGGGTCTCAGACCATCCCTCCCCTCGACTGGTTTTCCCTCCTAGGCCTGTAGGACATAACTCCTGGGAGTCTTCTTGGCCCTGGCAACCTTGAAAGAGCTAAGCTGACATTTTTTAGCTCTTTAGGCCACTGGGTTTTGGAGGCAGGTTGGCTCTGCCAACCTGTCATACTGGGCTGTGGCACAGCCTTTGAGACAACACAGGTGCATCTCTGATCCTGCCCTACTTGGGCTTTGAGGGCGTCTTTCTGGAGAAATGCTCTCAGAGGGTAACCACTAGGTGTGGCAAAGAATTGGCCAGTGTTAGCGTCTACAGCCGTCACCGAGAGATGAGTCCGCTGCCGTCGCCTGCCTAAGGTTGCAGAGGGTATCAGCAAGGAGGCCACCCTGGTGGTTTTCTAGGAGAGGCCACAGGAGGAAGGAAGCCTCTTCAGGGGCACTGGAATCTTTTGTGCCAGGGGCTTCTTTTCATCAGAGCCAGGGAGTACATTTCAGTGACTTCTGAAACATTGGTGTGGGATAGGCATGAGTGTGAGGGAGGTTTTAAGCCAGGCACAAAGTTAGTTTTAAATACTAGTTAATAAATCTATTTTTCTTCATTTCCTTTTTTTGCACAGAAGCTGGTAATCTAGGACCTACGTGTGAACAACTTTATATGAATATTTTTTGTACTTGGTTTACTTGGGTTGGTATGATACATTATATTTAAGTTCCTTGAACACTGTGGATCCCCCTAATGTGTATGAATGACTGAGGCTTTGTAAATTAAGGGACGTTTGTGTGAATAAAGTTATTTGATGGGGTCAAAGAAGCCATATGTGATTTTAAAAAGAGTGTTTTGTGTTTTGTTTGTGCCCTGTTTGGGAGGAGGAGGCCAGCCCATGCTGCAGCCCCCATCCCAGCCGATGGGTGGCATGAGAGAAGGATCCTTGGCCACTTCCATGTCCCTGTGTTTGAGGAAGCTGCCTGGTGGCCTTCAACTGGCCTTCCCATTCTACACCTGAGAAACCAGCACTTAGAAGTGGAAGAAGCTCTCTGAAATCGTGCAGCCACGACTGGGAATCCTGGATCCAAACTAAGCCTGGTCTGTCCTTCTAGGGGTTCCAGGGCCTAAGCAGACATTGTGGGCCTCTCCTCCACACATCCCAGAAGCCCCCCTCAACCCCAAGTCCTGTGGTTCTGCAGTTCTACTTGGAGAGAGTTTTAACCAAGAGCTAAAATAGGTGGGTCTCCATACCACAGCAGCAAGGGTGTAAGGACCAAGTTTTGGAAAAGCTCAGCAGAGAGGTCGGTTCCATCAGAGGTGGCCTGCGGTTGGTAGCATCCATGTCCAAAAAGCAAGGGATCCAATGAAGCCAGGCCATCCTGGTTGGATTGGGAATGGGAGAAAGCACAGCCCATCTCTCTGTGTGGACCAACAAAAGCCATATTCCATGAGGAGCAAGGACTGGAATTTATGAAAAGCCAGATGCTTTTGTGACCACCATACTGCCTAGTAGGTGTGATGTGTGCTTCTCTAGGCATGAGAAAACAAACCCAGAGAACTCAAGACTGCTGGGTGAGTGCTGGCTGGGCTGGGAGAAGAGCCCCCGCCACTTGCCAGCCAGGACAGGTTGCTTAGTCTTGTGGAACATCTACTTCCTCAACGAAAGTGGGGGTGGTGATAGCTACCTTCAGACAAGTTGCAGGCTAAATGAGAACCTATTATTGGGCCCAGGACACACATAGTAGGCACTCAACAAATGGTTTGGTGATTTTCCCAAAAAGATAGGTTTGGTATTCACCTGGGGTCTGCTGAGCGCTAAGCCCTGACTGTTGGCATCGTGCAGCCTTGGTGAAGCTTACCAGTCTGGTGAGGGTTGATGTTTACCATGGAGCCCACAATTGAGGGGCTCTGCCAAGGAGACCCGGGAAACCCCGGGAAAATAAAACTCCTGCAAGAGGATGGAGTCAGAACTTAGGAATGTGTGAGCTAGAGGAAGAGATAAGACTGGCCTGCCTAATCTGCGAGTGAGCAAACTACATTCTAGGTCCAGTGGCTGCTGGGGTTGGGCCTTCTAGAAAGGGATACTTCTGTCCTTAGCCTGAGCGACACCCTGGAGCTTGAAGGACAGCCCACAAGTTTGTTTTCTTATTAGCAGATTTATTGAGAGAATGCATCCTTCTGAAGTGTACGATTCAGTGGTTTTTAGTGTATTTACAGAGTTGGGCAGTCATTACAATAATTCCAAAACATTTTATCTCCTCAAAAAAGAAAAAAATCCATGCCCATTAACAGTCACTTCATAGTCCCCCCACATTTTTAATTTCTTTGGGTATATACCGAGCAGTGGAATTGCCGGATCGTATAGTCACTGTTTGGTTTTCTGGGACCTGCCAAGCTTTTCCCAAGTGGCTGCACCATTGTCCATTCCACTGGCAGTGCGTTAGAGTTTCGGTTTCTCCACATTTTTGCTATATTGCCTTTTTTGTTACAGTCAATTGTGTGGCTGTAAAGTCACAAGTTGTTAAAGATGTCTATGCCATTGTACTATGGGTTAGTAGCAGATAAGGGAGAAGAGCCGGTAGATGCTTTAGATTCTTGACCCAGACAGTGATGGATGCAGCAACCATTGGGGGCATGGCCCGCGCCTAGGAGGGTTAAAAGAACTGGCTCTGCCCTTTACTGGTGCTGCCCTTTATTGGCGCTTTGAGGCAGATCACCTTTCTGACTTATTTTTTCATTTACAAAGTAGTAAATAGCCACTTCACAGGACTAAAGGTTTTTCTTGCAAAATGTTTGGTGGGCAGCCCTTCAGTGGGCATGTCCTCCTTTCCCTGTGTCCTACAGAGTTAGGGCAGGGTTCAGAGTTGAAGGGCCTTGGAGGAGCTCGAAGCATGTCGTGTTTGGGCATGGATGGTGAGGAACGTGGGACATATCACTGTGATACAGGGTCTGAGGTGTGTCGTCCAGACCATGGAGGGAAGGATCTGGAATGCAGAACCAGGCCAGTGTCCATGCCAATGCAAGAAACAAGACATCAGAGCCCTCACTGATTTCCCCTCCTGAGCCACTGCTGGCTGTCCTTCCAGGGCTAGCCTCTGACTTAGTCTTTTGATTAATACCCTCTCCCAGCCACCTACTCAGTGCTTGTGAGTCAGGCCTTGCCAGCAAGAAGCTCCCGGCCCACGGAAGGGGAGTCAGAGAAAACGGGCACATCCTCATAGCATGCCAGGTATGACAGAGAGGGAAGCTCCAGGGGCTGTGGAGTGAGAAGGCCCCACTGTAACCTGAGGGCCCTCTGGGAGACTTCTGGAAGAGCCGAGGCCTGAAGGGCCACATTCAGTCCACCCTGCTGCCTGACCTCAGCCTGTCCCTCTCCAGGCCCTGCTGCAGCCCCCGAGCCTGCAGTGCCCTAACAGACTGCTTACCACCATGGCGCCCTCACCTTCTTCAAGCCTTTCAACTTGGAGAGCTGCAGGGTCTGCTGGGCTCCCGTGGAGTCTTTACCTCATAATATCTCACCCTGAGAATCCAAAAGAGATCCTGTGGCATTGTGCTCCGTCCCTCAATCCAGTCTCCCAGCAGATTTAATTTTAAATCAGAACAGGTCATGCTATGGCACAGAACACAGTAAGTTCCTATTATGCCTAAGATCTCCAGACCCTCTTCTCCTTGGCCTACCAGGTCTATTTCCTACCCAGTACCCCCTCAGGCTCTGCCTCCAAGCCATCTTGACCTTATTGCTGTCCTTAAACACACAGGACACTTCCACCTCAGGGCCTTCACACTGGCTGTTTCTGCTACCTGGAATGAGTTATTTCTTCACTGCTTCATATATGTCTCTGCTCATTTAACCTGAGAGACCCTTCCTGGCACCCTTATCTAAAGAAACACCTCACCATCACCACTTCTTTAGCATGCTTTATTTTTACTTAATAGCACTTATCACTAGCAGAAAGTCTTATATATTGTACATATACACAAGTGTGTATATAAATCTGTGTGTATGTATGTGAGATGGATGGATGGATAAATATAGATATGCGTAAGCAGTGTCTGAGAAGGCACATACTAAATGTGTAATATGTATTTATTGATTGCATAGCATATCAGCGCATGCTAGTTCACAGCCCCAGTAGAAGAAGCCTGCAGGGTAGAGGGCGGTGCCCGGACAGGAACCCAGGCCTCCCGAGCCCTGGCCCATCCCGTGCCTGGCCTGCAAATTCTCTTCTTTCCTGAGGCTTAGTCACAGTCCACTTCATTCCCACCAACCCCTGATAAATAGGAATGAAACCAACTACTTGAGAAGGAAATCACCAGATGTGAATGATTATATTACTGGGCTCTGATTTCTTTTATCTGGAAACAGGGGTCAGCACACATTTTCTGTGAAAGGTCAGAAAGCGAATATTTTCGGCTTTATGGGCCATAGCGCCCCTGCTGCAGCTCCTCAGCTCTGCTGTCGGAACATAGCAGCCACAGACACTGTAAACAAGTGAGCATGGCTGTGTGCCAGTAGAACTTTATTTATGGGCACTGACATTTGGATTTCACATAGTTTTCACCAGATTGTCGCAAAATATTGTTCTGTTTGTCTTCAACCATTTAAAGATGTAAAAACCACATACCTAGAGTGGTCTAGGGCTTGCTTTTGAGTGCTGGGTTCTGGACAGCGTGGCCCACGATGGATGGGTCCGGCTCAGGGACCAGTCCGCGTGTCAGGTCCTTAGGGGGAAGGAGAGCTCATGTGCATGTTGGTGAGGGACAGGCCCAGAGGTTCTGCTTCATCCCCAGCTGGTCCCTTGGCCACAGCTCTGGTGTGTGGGAGGGAAGTACAGTGTAGGGAGATAGATGGGCATCACCCACCATCTGGCATGTCTGTGACCTAGAAGCAGCAAAGTACGAAACAGCAATTGGAAAAGGAGTCAGAATAACTGAATCTAGATCTGTCATGGCCTCCTGACAGCACTGTGGGACGCAGCAAGTTACCTCCTCTCTGAGTCTTAACAGTGTGGCGGATTCTATAATTAGACAGAAGGGTTTGACCACTGCTTTACCACTTACAGTCTTGTGACCTTGGGCATGTTACTCTCTGAGCCTGTTTTCTCATTTATAAAATGCCAATGCAAGTACCCACTTCATAAATTTTCCTGATAATTAATAGTGCATATATACTACATAACAGTACTTGGCATGCAGTAAATTATTCATAAATATTATCTATTGATAGTATTTTTTAAAAAATTAGAAAGCCATCCCTTGAGATGCTTCTCAAATAAAAGGGCTCCAACTTCAAATAATGCTAAAGAATACTATATCTTTCATTCCCTTCCTAGAAGGTGCCAATGCATGCCGATGGCTCTGAGAAGCCCTGTGATAATCCTGCTTCTCGAGTGTCTTGGATCCGTGCTACTTCTGCATTGAACACCTATTAACATCTTCTAATTGTAGTGTTTTGGGGAAAATGCTTCAGAGCTCACTTTGGGAGACGCTACTAAGACCACCTTTGCAACTCTAAAATCCTAATTCCCTTTCAGAGGACGTTAGCTGCCCCATCCTGTTTCACGTGGGGCTAGAATCACTTTCCTCTTGTAGAAGCCTCCAAAAATTGCCTTTGCTTGGCCTACTGCTTCCTTAAAGACAGACCAGAATGTTAAGCATTTAATAACTGCAGTGAGTGCCCTGCCACGCGGAGTGTGCCCCTGGTTCATTCCAATAACGGCTAGGTATTGTCATTACTAATATTAGCCCTGCAGACCTAGGCAAAGACAAGAAAACTGCCTAGACCTTGTCTGTTGGCATATCATTTATTCAGTAAACATGCGTGCCATTTATGTGTCAGCTCTTTTCTAGGGCTGGGAATACAGAAGAAATGCAGGAAGAGGCAGTATCTTGTTACTAAGAGAATGCACCGAAATTCATAACAAAGTTTGAAGAATGCAGGAAAGAGATGGAAGAGAGAGAAAAGAAAGGATCAGGCAAAAACAATCATGCTGAAAAAGGGAAGGAAAAGCTAGAAACTCTCGGTGGAGAAAGACACCAAGGAGGATATGGAGGAGAAGAAATAAATCATCTTATTTCCTTTTCCTCTTTCCTTTCCTTTTTTTTTTTTTTTTTTTTTTTTTACCCTTCCCCTCTTTTTTTTTTTTTTTTTTTTTTTTTTAATTTTACCCTTCCCCTCTTTTTCGGTTTGTTTTTATTCTGTTTCGTTTTTACAAGGGATGTTATATAAAGAACTGAATTTAAAAAAAAAAGAATGGGGTCTGAAATACGGAGCCTGGGTTAGAATCCCATGCTGGCCACTTTCTGTGTGATCCTGAGAAATTTATGTAACTTCTGTGAGCTTTGTTGTCTTCATCTCTAAGACGAGGAAGATGATAAGAATGCCATCGCAGGATTCTTCTCAGGGTGAAACGCATTAATACAAATCAAGGGCTTTGAATACTGGGAGGGAGAAGGCTCTGACTCCTTCAATGGACCCATGTCCTAAACCCGCTCCATGAACTCATGGAGCTGCTTTCTTTGCTTTGCTTCTACAAAGCTTTACTTTGCTTTCATCTGCCCACCTTAAGCATTCATTGAGCATGGAGTCTGCTAGGTACTGGGGATTCACAGATGAAACACATGTAGACCAGTGTCCCCTAACCAACAAATGTTTCCTGACCCCCTGCTACATGCCAAACTCCATGCACCAGATGACAATACTGAAAGAGACTTGGCAGAGTTGTGGAGGCAGGTGTGGGGTGTATTGAGGACATACCTTGAGAACTTCTGTTCCAGGCAAGAGGGATCTAAGGGGCTAAGAAAGGTGGGTCTGGTCCTAGCTCTGTTGGTGGGAGGTTGCATGTGGACATCTATGTTGCATAATTCTGGACAGATAGCTAAGCCTGACCTGTGGTTGGGGCCTGGGAGAGGAGGACACCCAATTCCAGCACAGAAAAGTAGTACTGTATTTTCCTGGGTCATCAAACGAGCAGTACTCTGGGAACAAAAGATGATTAGCCATGGATGCCTGCTGAGCTGAGCCAGTTGCCTGCACCCTGGAACCCAGCCAGTTCTCTGCTCTCAGGGCCCCAAACTTGCTACCCTGGACTGTCCTTTGAGACTCTCAAACCCACTCTCCAGGCAGCTTTGGAGAACAGTTAAAATAGCAAGTTCTACCCATCTATGTCAGTTCCAAGTTCTCCTTCAATATATGTTCCATGGTAAGCAACAGAATTCCACTGTGCACGGTTTACAGGCCTCACTAAGATGCTGCAGGAAGGATGTTGCAGGAGGAAAAGGCTCCTACAATATCCTGCATGGGTGAGAGGCAAGGAGTCCACAGTGGATTCCTCCCCTAGCCATAGGCCCAGAACACAATTTCTCTGTGACCTGCAGCATCAGTCTAGTTTTAACCTTTCTACGGCCTGTTAAAACAACAGCCCTCATGTGGCCTGCACACAGTTGCCTGTGGCTGGGGTCTCACATCCCCAACAGCGCTCCGTCTGCAAGTTTATGTGCAGCCCTGATTGTCTAAAGACCTCTTGCTCCCACTAGTGCCTGGACTCCCACTGCCCATCCAAGATGCCGCGTGCCCACGGCAGTGGTTGCTGAAGGCTTTGTCTCCTTGACCACACTCTGGAAGGACTATCGCATACCCAGCAGCTCCAGACCAGCTCCAGCCTGACTATATCATCAAACTTCTCTGCTATCTGGTGACTGAACTACAGCTTTTCCAACAAAGTCTAAACTCCTTCCAAGTTCATCCTTCCTTGGGCATTTATGAAAAAACTAGACCTAACATCATACTAATGGTAGAAGACTGAATACCTTCCCTCACACATCAGGAATAAGGATATCTACCCTTATCATTCGACATTGTACTAGACTTGCTAGCCAGCGCAATCTGCAAAGAAATAAAGAGAAAAAAGGCATGAGATTAAGAGAAGTAAAACTGTCTTTATTTACAGATGACATAATCATCTATGTAGAAAATCTAATGAAATTATTAAAATGCTATTAGAACCAAGTGAATTTAGCAAGGTTGCCAAATACATGATCAATATACAACAATCAATTGTATTTCCATATGCTAGCAATAAAGAATCAGGAATTGAAATAGAAAAAATAATATCCATTTACAATGTCAAAAAGTATGAACTACATATAGATAAATCTGGCAAAGGAAATCAAAGATTTGTGCAGTCTACAAAATATTGCTGGGAGAAATTAAAGAAACTTAAATAAATGAGGAGATATACATCGATCCTCACTGTTTTGTATTTGCAAATTCACCTACTCACTAAAACTTATTTGTAACCCCCAAACAAGTAACCCCAGGGCTGTAGCAGTCACCCAGAGACGTGCAGACAGCAAACATTGTGAATAGCCAGATGCTCACATTCCCAGCTGAAGTCATACAAGGCAACACTCTGCCTTCCTGATTCAGGTCTCATGACTATTGACAAGGATCCTTTCCACAGTCTATTGAGCGCCATGTTTTTCACATGTATGCTTTTTGTTGGTGACTTTAAACAGCCCCTAGGCATAGTGCCAAGGGCTGCCTGGTGTTCCCACATACAAGGAGGCTGCAGTGTGTCTCATGCAGAAGACGTGTGCTAGGAAAGCTCCGTTCAGGGGTGAATTGGTGCTGTTGGGTGTGAGCTGAATGTGGATGAATCAACAATAGCTATTACAGGCCAGGTACACTGACTCATGTCTGTAATCCCAGCACTTTGGGAGGCTAAGGCAGGTAGATCACGTGAGGTTAAGAGTTTGAGACCAGCCTGGCTACCATGGTGAAATCCCATCTCTACTGATAACACAAAAATTAGCTGGGCGTGGTGGTGCACACCTATAATCCCAGCTACTCAGGGACCTGAGGCATGAGAATCGCTTGAACCTGGGAGGCGGAGGTTGCCGTGAGCTAAGATCATGCCATTGCACTTCAGCCTGGGTGACAAGAGTGAAATTCTGTCTCAAAAAAAAAAAAAAAAAAAATAGCTATTACATAAGGAGTCTTTAAACAGAAACGCATACAAAGCAAGGTAATGTATTCTCAGTGGGTGAGAATGTTGGAACCAGAAGCTCATAGGAACTGCACTCTATTTCCCCTAGCTCGGATCAGTGGTTCAGTATTTGCTAATTCAGTGTTCATGGACACTTTACAGAACATAATTACCATGAATAACAAGAATTAATCATATTTTGTTATGTGTCAGAAAAAAAATTGGTAAGATGGCAATTCTCTCCTAACTCACCTATAGATTCATTGGAATCCCCATCAAAATCTCAACAGGCTTTTTTTTGTAGGAATCAACAAGCTGATTTGAAAACTCATAAGAATATAAAAGGGCCTAAAATCGTCAAAACAACTCTGAAAAAGAACAGTTAGAGGGCTAACACTATCTAATTTAAAGAAGTATTATGAAGCTACATTAATCAGAACAGCATATTATCATAAAGATAGGCATATAGATCAATAGCCAAGAATAGTGAGTCCAAAATTAGATCCACACATATTTAGACAACTGATTTTTAACAAAGTTACAAAGGCAATGCTGTGGGAAAAGGCTTGCGTTTTTAACAAATGATGCTAGAGCAACCCGATAATTATATTTAAAAAAATAAACTCAATCAATGCCTCACACTATATACAAAAGTTAAATCAAAGTGGTTCATAGATTTAAATATAAAATGACAAAACTTCTAGGAGAAAACACAGAAAATCTTGATGGCAATGGCAGGTATCTCTTAGATTACAGCAAAAGTGTAATCTATAAAAGAACAAATGGATAAACTGAACGACATCAAAACTTAAAACTTCTGCATTTCAAGAGACACTATTAAGAGAATAAACAGACAAAACAGACTGGGAGAAAATCTTTACAAAGCATATATTTAATAAAGAATTTGTAACAAGAATATAAAGAACTGTCAAAATTGAATAATAATAAAACGAACAACCACCCCCCCAAACTGGCAAAAGATTTAAATAGACGTGTCGCCAGAGACCATAAGCATGGCAAACAGCACATAAAAAGATGCTCAACACCATTTACCATGAAGGAAAATTAAATTTAAAAGTTTCAAATTTAAATTTAAATTGTTTTATACTTAAATTTTAAACATTTTAAATTTAGATGTAAAAATTAAATTTCCAATAAGGTGCTACTTGCTACACACCTGTATTGGCAAGTAGAAAGAGGAACTGAAACTCTTACGCCCTGTCGATAGGATGGAAAATGGTATTGCCACTTTTGAAACACTTGAGTAATTTCTTAAAAATTAACCATGCAATCTAGCCATTCCATGTCCAAGTACTTACTCAAAAGAAAAAGAAATCTATGTACAGGCAAAGACTTAGATAAGAACATCTTTATTTGTAATAGCCCCAAACTGGAAATAACTAGTCTGTCCATCAGCATATCAGAGCGTGGATAAAAGAATTGCGGTATAGCCACACACCCGAATGCTACTCAGAGCACAAAGGAAAATTAGACATACATGCAATAACATGGGTGAGTCTAAAGTAACTATGCTGAGGGAGAGGAACCAGACACAAAGAGTACAATCTGTATGATTCTATTTATATAAAACACTAAAAAATGCAAACCAATCCATGGTAACTGAAAGCAAGTCAGTGGTTCCTTCAAGATGGTGAAGGGCTGCAGGGGACTATTACAAAGATACCTGAGGAAGGCCAGGTGCGGTGGCTCACGCCTGTAATCCCAGCTACTAGGGAGGCTGAGGCATGAGAAAGCTTGAACCCAGGAGGTGGAGGCTGCAGTGAGCCAAGATTGCACTACTGCACTCCAGCCTGGGCAACAGAGGGAGTCTGTCTTAAAACAAAACAAACAAGAAACCAAAGATACCTGAGGAGATTTTGGAGTGACGGTGCGTTCACTCCCTGGAATACAGTGATGATTTCATGTGTGTACACACATGTCAAAACTTATTAAGTTGTATATTACAAATATAGGCAGTTCATTGTGTGTCAACTATACCTCAAACAAATTGTTTTTAAAAAGTGGGAAGGACTTAAGAATACGCCTGAAGGGGCCCCACCTGGAGGCCAAACTTGGAACAATTTGAGCATCAAATAAGAACAATGATGATAATGGATTTACAACACATTGAACAATAATAATAATAATTTTTAAACTCTGTGTGTGGTGATACTACAGAAGCAGGGGAGAGGGAAAGGAGAGGAAAACTTTACAGAAGAACAGAGAAAGGATCATGGGACCATCTCTATTTTGCAGCCACTAAATGCAATAATTGATTCAGGCAAGACATCAATAGCTGCTAAAATCACTATGTGAAATTTTGTGAAGAAACAGGATAGTTACATGTCTCAAATATCATAATTAATCACACAGATGATTTATTATGTACAAAGGGAAAGATTCGCTTTATAATGGAGAGATCTTTGGGAACACATTAGTCAAATGATCACATCTTAACGTTACCAATGATGGGACAAACTGGCAGGAGGCCCTCCTTATATAACAATGGGAGACGCAGCCTCTGCAGAGTTAGTGCCCAGAATGCTTAGCTGAGTCTAACCACAAGGAAACAATCAGACACACCCAAAGTGAGGAACATTCTGCAGGACACCTGGGCTGTCTCTTTGACAAATGTCAATGTCACGAAAGGAAAACAGGTGAGGAGGATAGTACAGCGGGGACTCTGCATTCTAGATCAGACCCTAAAGGAAGGCAACCCTAAAGGAATGTAGACACAAAGGAAATGTCTGATCCTTGATGGAATCCTGTATTGAAAAGAATAAAACAGCTATAAAGGACATTACCTAGACATTTGGGGAGCTAGAATATGAGCTGGATGGTGACAGCCTTGTAATGACGTTAAACATTGTGGTTATTTTGGTATTTACTATTTTTGTTGTGTGGGAGAATGTCCCTTGTTTTAGTATTCTGCTTGATTCACGGATTCATGCCCAAGTGGTTAGGGGTGAAGCTTTATGATATCTCTCCTGCTCTCCCTCCCACCCCTCACCACATACCTACCTACCAAGAGAATAGCACAAATATGACAAAATGCTAACTAGGGAGTGTGCCGAAGGGTGTACGGGTATTCACTGCGTGATTCTTTTAACTTCTCTGTAGTACGAAAATATTCCAATTAAAAGCTGGAGGGGAGGCTGGGTGCAGTGGCTCACACCTGTAATCCCAGCACTTTAGGAGTCAGAGGCAAATGGATCATTTGAGATCTGGAGTTCAAGACCAGCCTGGCTGACATGGTGAAACCTCATCTCTACTGAAAAAAAAAAAAAAAAAAAAAAAATTAGTTGAGTGTAGTGATAGATACCTGTAATCCCAGCCACTCAGGAGGCTGAGGCAGGAAAATCACTTGAACCTGGGAGGCAAGGGCTGCAGTGAGCCAAGATCACGCTACTGCACTCCAGCCTGGGTGTCAGAGCAAGACACCGCTTAAATAAAAAAATATATAAGTAAATGATGGAGGGGAAAGGTAGGGGTGCTGGTCCAGAAGGGTCCTTCAAGCTCCAAGCGTCTGCTACGGGCTCTGACCTTTGACCGCCAGTACCTGGGCCCTCCTGCCCATCTGGCAGCATCTTCCTTCTCGCATCAGCCTTGGTGCTGTCTGCCCTGCCAGACCTGGGCCACTGCGAGCAGGAGTCACCTCCTCCTTCCCGTAGCTCAGAATGAAAGCACAGGTGAGTTGCAGGGGAGGGAGCAAACACTGGGAAGTAATAGATGGGCAGGCTGAGGACAGGAGACAGCATGGCCTCAGGATGCAGGGGACCCCCAGCTCCGTTCGTAATGAGAGACCCGCAGCCGCCACACTGTGCATGTTGACAGGACCAGACTTGCCCTCAGGTCTTTTAGCTGGAAGCCTGCAGTAGCGTCCATTCCTCCGAGTCCTCACCATGCATATACCCACTACTCCCCTCTCCCCTCACCCATGCCATTCCAGCCTGCCCACACCCCACCCCGCCCCGAGCTGCTGTGTTCTGGTGAGGACACACAGGCCCCCCCCAGGGCCTCTGCACTTGGTCACTGTCCTGCCCCGCTTGCCCCTGCCCCTGCCCTGATGCCTGCCCAGCCACAGCCTTGCCCCTGTCTTCCTTGCTGGCTTTGTTTTTGTTTTTCTCCGGAGCACACATCACCATTCGACATCCCACCTACGTGCCATGCTTCCTGTCTATCTCTTCCCCCACATCCCAGTTCCCCAGGGGCATCATTTTTGTCCGTTGTGTTCATTGCCGTATCCCCAGCATCTAACAGGGTGCAGGGTACATGGTGGGTGCTCAATAAAGAGTTTGTGAGTGAATGACTCCAAAGCCAGGTTTCTACTTTCCCTTGGACAGTGGGATCTGCGTGTGCGTGCGTGTGAGTTGGGTAGTTTAGGGGGTGTCCAGTCAGCTGGTCTTTCCTCGGGACTCATTTCCTGGGGGCAGGCAGAGTTCTCAGAGGGCTGTGAGGACGCCACTTGCAGCATCAACATGTTACATAATCTGGCACCGGGCAGGGCTGAGGGGCAGGCAAAGCCTTTATTATTCTGTTTTTGCCCAGAGAAACCTCCCCAGGTCATGTCCTGAGCTGCCAGCTCTTCAGCTTTGTGCTCTCTAATTGTTCTGACAGGGCCCACCACCCATTCACCCGGCCCACTGGCTCTGAAAGGAGCCTGCACGGGTGACGCTCGGAGCTTGGGAGGAGCCCAGGCCCTGGTATGTTCCGGATGCTGTTGCCTGGGGCCTCAGCCCCACCCAGGCAGCGATGACCCTGCGAGGCCCAGCATCCCGTCTGCCTGTCTGTACCCATGTGCGCAGGGCTCCAGGTGCTCTCTCGGGCGCCGCCCCGCTGCCTGCTGAACTTTCCTGCACTTGGACTCATGGCCTGAGCTGCCCCTGTGGGCACAACCCAGTGCCCAGTGCCTCCCCCTACCCACAGAGTAGCTCAGGGCAGCTCATCCCTGTCCACCAGGGACTAGCGCCATCACTGACCTTTCAGAGTTATGGGGACGCAGTGCATGTCAGGAGCCCGGCTCCTTCTCAAAGGTCAGTGAGTGACAGTCCCTGAGGATCTACGGTGAGCAAGGCCAGGCCAGCTTCTGAAGGTTCAGAATCATCCATTCCCCCAGTTCCTGCTTTGTTGGCACCCGGAGCCTGGTACAGGGAGATACATAGAAATAAACAAACGTATGCGTATACATCAGGCAGGGAGCACTTTGAAGAGAGAAGTCAGGTCATGGAATACGGAAGGCCAGGCCATCAGGGTGGCTTCCCTGCAGAGGTGACAGTTGAGCAGAGGCCTGACTGGAGTCGGGGTGAGCCAGGCAGTGGCTGGGAGGGGTGCAGCAGGTCCAGAAGCCCTGAGTGGAGGGCCGGGGGCATCTAGGTAGGCTGGCTGCAAGCAGAGGAAGCAAAGGGAAGAGGGGAAGCACAGCATCAGATCAGGGCTTTGCAGGCCTTTGCATGCGCCTCGGCTTTTCCTGTAAATAGTGAGGGTACTTTTTTGTTGTTGTTTGTCTTTTGGTTTTTGTTGTCGTTGTTGGCTTTTGAGACAGAGTCTCACCCTGTTGCCCAGGCTGGAGTGCAGAGGCATGATTTCAGCTCACTGCAACCTCCAGGTCTCGGGTTCAAGCAATTCTCCTGCCTCAGCCTCCCAAGTAGCTGGGATTACAGGCGCCCACTACCATGCATGGCTAGTGAGGGGTACTTTGAGGGTTTTAAGCAGAGTGGCAGGAGATGGCTTCCATTTTCAAAGGGTCCCTTGGTGTCTATGTTAGGAGAAGATTGGGATGGATATGGTTGCAGAAGCAGGCAGATGGGCCCGGAGGCCAGCCGCATGACCTCCGCAGAGCTAGAGGTTCTTGGGCCGGGCTGTCAAGGGTGAAGGCATGAGAAGTGGCCAGAGCCTGGAGAGCTCCAGGAGTGGCCAACAAGTTGGCCATGACACCAGAACCTAGGCTGTCGCAGTCCAGAGCCTCACCCTCCACTCGCTGCCCACTAAGCCCAGATGGAGCTGTGGAAAGGTCGATGCCTGAGGTGCGTAGGAGGTGCTCACCAAATGTTAGCTCCCTGATCCTGGTAAGGAGGGGAGAGTGGGGTGTCAGGAGCACAGCTGTTGAGTCTTTTGTTGTTGTTTTGGGTTTTTCTTGACACACAGTCTTGCTCCATCATCCGGGGTGGAGTGCAGTGGCACGATCTTGGCTAACTTCAACCACTGCCTCCGGGGTTCAAGCGATTTTCCTGCCTCAGCCTCCTGAGTAGCTGGAATTACAGGTGCCCACCACCATGCCCAGCTAATTTTTGTATTTTTAGTAGAGACAGGGTTTTGCCATGTTGGTCCGTCTGGTCTCAAATTCCTGACCGCAGGTGATCCACCCTCCTCTGCCTCCCAAAGTGCTGGGATTACTGGCGTGAGCCACTGCGCCCATCCTGCTGTTGACTCTTAAGAACTTCTCTGTGTCATGCCTTGATGTACTGGGTGCACTTCTGATCTCCACAGCACTCCTGAAACTGCACACTGTGGCCCTAATTTAAATAGAGAGGAACTGAGGCTTGATGAGTGGGGAATGACTTGAATTAAGAGCAGCTGGCTCAGCCTAAGCACCGGCATGAGGGTTGTCCCTCCCTTTCTCAGAGACTTCCTTTATAAAGAGGCTGTGGTCGAGGCCAGGACTCACCTCCACCCCATCAGCATCTCAAACTGTTTTCTCAAGAGTCACATAGCACTTTCCTCTGAGAAGAGCGGCTGCCCAGCATGGTTTTCCCTACCCCACTGCAAGGCTAGTGACATCTCCATGCCTTTTATGCATCTGTGCCTTCCCCCTTCCCCCAAACGTGCCCATACCTCCACCCACCTGTCCAAGGTACCTCAGCTCAATAGATGAAAGGTGGTGATAACCACCCCTTCCATCTGCCCCCTCCTTCATCTGTCCCCTAGGGACAAGGATGCATAGGCTTCTCCCAGCCCTTGGTAGGTGTTAACTTACTCACTGTGGGCATCTGCTCTAGGAGGCAGGCACCATAGGTGACCCCATCATACAGATGAGAAAAGCAAGGCACACAGATGTGAAGTCACTTGCCTGAAGTCAGCCGACTGGTGACTGGTGGAGCTGGGATTTGAACCTAGGCAGTCCTACTCCAGAGCCTGACCCTTCATTCACTGCCCACTGAGCCCAGATGGGACCGTGGGGAGGTGGAGGCCGAGGTGCATAGGAAGTGTTTGACAAACGTTAGCTCCCTTGTCCTTGCCTTCAGACAAAACACTGCGGCCTGGAACGACTCACTGTGACACAACACTGTGACACGATTGCAGGCTGCCAAGTGTAGTCTGCTCCTTTTCTACAGATGAGAAAACCAGCGCTGCTGGGTCGTCAGCCAATTCTGCACAATGAGAAGGATGGAACCTGAGCCTGACGCCGAAGCGGCAGACCTAGATGAAGAGTCCCTTCAGTGTCTTTCCTATGTGACTATTAAGCATGCGTGAGGGAAGCATCAACCTGATACATGACAGTCCAGGCGTCGGAGGGAAAGCCAAATCCAAGCCCTATTTTATACTTTGAGTTTTCCTCTGGATGCATAAAACAGTTCATTATTGAGATGGCCACTGAGTCCGGCACCCGAAACGTCGATAGCCAAGGTAATTGGGGGCCTCTGTCGGCCACTCAGTCCTTGAGAAGAATTTTCAGGTAGATTTCAGCCGGGAGCACTGAATTTTACTTAGAATGTAAAATGCATCTGTGAAGTGTTTTCTCTGAAGTGGGCATAGGTAATTGATTTTTTAAAGAAAGCCACCTTTCTGGATTCTGGGAAACACTTTCAGGTCTGTCTCTTATTTTTCTGTGCATAAAGGCAATTATCCCAGGTCAGCACTTCCCACAGGAAATGGGACTCTAATTTTGCACAACAAATGTTTTACTGTTTCATTTTCCTTATTGCAAGAGAGATTGCTGTAGCAGCTTGTTTCACATCCGAGTGAGAAAAACCAAGCCCTGCCTTAAACAGTGGCTGAGGTTAGAGACTCCACAGGGTTTGGAAAGTCTCCTCTCTGTGTCCAACTCACTGTGTGTTGCTGGAAGAGTCGTTTTCCTGCTCCGTGCCTTAGTTTCCCCATCTGTATAGCAGTGATCAGCACAGCACCACCTCTATTAATTCCCAGCAGTGGTAGACGGTTAAAATGGCCACACGATTCCATTCCTCTCTATGCCCTTTGGAAATCTGTTCCCACCCTGGCAAGGGTCACGGCCATGGGACTGGCTTTGGCCAATGGCGACAATAACAAACCAAATGCAAGCTGAGGCTTGAAAGCACCCGCTGCTCTTTGGAACACTGAGACCACCATGAATGAGCCTGAGCTAGCCTGTTGAAGGTTGAGAGGCCACATGAGACAGAGGTGAGCCCTCCCAGCTGCACCAGACAGAGGCCTGAGGACATTCTAGATGAGCTGGTCCAGACCAGAAGACCCATAGAATTGTTAGGAATTGCTTATTTTTGTTTGAGAAAGAGTCTTGCTCCTTGCTCAGGCTGGAGTGCGGTGGCGCGATCTCGGCTCACTGCAACCTCTGCTTCTCGGGTTCAAGAGATTCTCCTGCCTCAGCCTCCCGAGGAGCTGGGATTACAGGTGCCCACCACCACCCCAGCTAAGTTTTGTATTTTTTAGTAGAGACGAGTTTTCACCATGTTGGCCAGTCTGGTCTTGAACTCTTCTTGACCTCAGGTGATCCGCATGCCTGGGCCTCCCAAACTGCTGAGATTATAAGTGTGAGCCACTGCACCCAGCCTGCTTGTTGTTTTGATCCACTCAATTTAGGGGATGTTTTGTTCCACAGCAGCAGCTGACTCGCCCTCTTTTGTTCTAGAACCTGTTAGGGTCTTTGGTTCTTGGGAGATTGGAGAATTTATTGGAGAGTATTAGGAAATACAGAATTGAGGCAAAGGCTGGAGAGGCAGGCTTGGAATCAGGAAGGAACCAGAAAAGAATTTTCCTGATTGTCAGGGCCACGCCTGTGGGATCAGAATCCCCACTAAATCTCCCACCCGTCATCATTCCAGACGATTACGTCCCATATGGCGAGATGGTGAGGTCGCACATCCCGCTTTGGTTGTGAGAGCGCAGCAAGAGGCGGGGCCTAAGGAAGTGCGCTTGCAAGGCAGTGAGAAGGCTTGGCAGCCCCAGCGCCAGGTGATCGCAGTTCAAATCCCAGTCTGCTTCCTCCTAGCAAGTTCCTGTTTCTCTGAGCCTTGCTTTTTCCCTGGAAGAGGGCTGGGAGCTGCATCTGTGCCTGCATCTGGGTTTAAGGTTATGGTGAAGATTCAATGAAGTGTCTGTGTAAAGCACTTAGAACAGTACCTGGCATTAAGAAATAAATGTTATTATTATTATTATTTATTATTATTAACTTATTCTGCAGTGGGAGGGGAGAACTGTAATTTATCTTGGGAGATGTTGCAAATCGCTAAGACTCCATAGGATGTGGAAATCAGGGTACTGTGAGGAAGGGGAGTAGGATACTGGGTGACTAAAAATGACAGATGTCCCCTCTGGCGGTGTTGTGAGGCCCCATCTTGATCATTCCTGTTCCTGAGCACCCACTGTGTGCCAAGCCTGACGCGGGTGAGGCAGACACAGGTGTCAACAAGAGGGACCTGGTCCCTGCTCCCCTGGAGCTGACCTTCTAATGGGGTATAGACTGGCCATGAATAAGTGAATCGATAAATCACATGATAATTTCTGGGTACACCAAGTGCAAGATGCATGAGAAATAAAGGGACAGGAGGCTACTTGGTAGTGGATGGGGTTGAAAGAAGAGGCTCGTGATGCCACTTTAAAAGGAGTGATGCAGCATTTATTAGCTGCTGCGCAGTCCCTATCGAGGAGCTGGCAACACGTAGGTCCTCTGGATGTGTCGTTTCCGATCTACAAGATGAGGAGCAATGGGAACCCACAGTGGGGAGGGGTCAGGGGTCCTGGCTCCCAGTTCTTTTTTTTTTTTTTTTTTTTTTTTGAGACAGAGTCTCACTCTGTCGCTGAGTTGGAGTGCCGTGCCATGATCTCAGCTTACTGTAACCTCCACCTCCTGGATTCAAGCGAGTCTCCTGCCTCAGCCTCCCGAGTAGCTGGGACTGCAGGCTCGCACCACCATGCCCAGCTAATTTTTGTATTTTTAGTAGAGACAGGGTTTCACCATGCTGTCCAAGATGGTCTTGAACTCCTGACCTTGTGATCTGCATGCCTCAGCCTACCGAAGTGCTGGGATTATAGGCGTGAGCCATGGCTCTCTGCCGGCTCCCAGTTCTTGTTGTGTACCTTGGGCAAGTCACTTCCCCTCTATGAGCCTCAGTTTTCACACTGATGTCATTAAGGCGCTGAAGGATCATCAATTTCCCAAAAACACTTTAGCCTTTCTTTTTTTCCTTGTGAGACCCAAACAAAATAGATGAAAATGAGGAAGGCATACCAGTGTCACTATGAGCTCAGTGTCTCGTTCACGTACCCTCCGAGGCCCTGAGACGTTTCTGCAGATACCTGAGTCTCCAAGGAGTCCCACCTGCAAACTACAAGGGTACATAAAGGATGCTACATTCATCTTGGAATAGACAGACCTGGCTGGAATCCTAGTTCTGCCCCTTGCTGCATGACTGTGAGTCAGTCACTTGACCTCTCTGAGCTGTCTGCATTATCTCACCAGTAGGGATGGTAATTAGGAGATCAGATCTATGCTCTAGAGCCCATGCTGTGCCACTGATGTGCTCTGTGTCTTGGTGAGCCCCTTCCCTTCTGTGAGCCCCAAACCTGGTGACAGATTGGGATTTCTCATTCTAGCCTCTCCTGGATTGTCTCTAAAGGGGCACAGCAACTTACGGAGTTCCCAAAGCAGAGCCCAAGGTTTGCTTTTCCTTCCACAAGGCTTGAGCAAGGCAAGGAATCTAGGAGGCCACCGGCAGCCCCCAGAGCCCAGAAATAGCAAGCCAGTTGGTGGGCGGCTGACCTCGGGGCTCAGGGCCTGAGCTGAGGCCTGTTGCTTGGCAACAGCCAGCATCACACATCGTGGGCAGCCAGGGCTCTGGCAGTGGCCCACGCCTCCCGCCCAGCCCAGATCTGCCTGGGTGCTGGAGAGGGCTGGCGAGTGTCCTTGAGGCTTGGAAGCAAAGCCTCCATCTGCAGGACTATTTGCATGTGGTCCTCCCAGCTTCTAGTCTTCTAACACCTGTTAGAAGGGCCAACGACTGTGTAGTTACTATTAGCTTTAATCCTGACAATAGGCCCATCATGCCCTCTTTATAGGTCAGGGAACCGAGACAGTCTGGTGAATGTCTTGCCAGGATCAGTTGTTGAGTCTGCAGCACAGCCCCTCCACCGTGGCTGGAAGAGGGGGAAGGGTGGAGGGTCTGTGGGTCCTAGGTAGGGTTCAGTGAGAATCGGAAGGTGAGCAGAAGGTGATTAGAAACAGTGTGTGAACTCAATACCCCCCAAGTCCTGGCGATGGAAGGACTGCAAGTCCAGGGTGTGACTGCAATGGCGGTGGTGGCCCCAGAGTGGTCAAGGCCCTCAGCTCCTTGCAGTGGGATGGGCCTGCATGGCACCCAGGCCATGGCTTGGGGACGCAGTCCCTTTGGTGAACCGGCTCGGGATCATGGGCCTGGGAGCACTAAGCCCCTGGCTACTGACCTATTTCTTCAGACACCACCACATCCAACACCACCACAACCCAGCTTGGATCCTTAGGGAGTGCTTCAGTGTGTTGAACAAAGCCCCTGGACTGTGTATTGCACGAACCTCAGGCTCAAGCCTGCACGTCTCTGCTTGCTGTGTGTGGGGTGCTTCACAAACGAGGCCCCCTTTCTGGATGTTATGAGAATTTCTCATGAGATGCCTATCCTCCTTCTGTTATATGTATTATTCCACAGTTGATCCTACTGAACTCAGAGATGTTAAGTGACTTACTTAGTCTCACACAGCTGGGAAAGGGCAGAGCTGAGATTCATGTTTATTTATTCCAGTGATCTATTGCTGCATAACAAACCCACAACATAACGAAGAACACAGGAACACGTACTGTGTGCACAAATGTACAATTTGGGTAGGGCTTGGCAGATAGCTCATCTCTGCTCCTCTTGGTGTTAGCCGGGCATGGAGTTTTCTGAAAGCACATTCACTGTGTGTTGGGTGGTGGGTCTCGCTATCCCCTGAGACCTTAGCTGAGCACCTCTCCATAGGGTCTGGGTTTCTTCCTCACAATGTGCTACCTGTCTCCAGAGCCGGCATTCTTCCTCCCATCAAGGACTGAATGAGTCAAGAAGAAAGCATTAAGCCAGGCGCAGTGTTTCGCACTCCCAGTACTTTGGGAGGCTGCGGTAGGAGGCTCGCCTGAGCCCGGGAGTTCGAGACAAGCCCCGGGAACATAATGAGACTCCATCTCTACCAAAAAGAAAAAAATTAGCTGCAGTGAGCTATGATTGCAAGGAAGGAAGAAAGGCAGGCAAGGAGGAAGGGAGGGAGGGAGGGAGGGAGGGAGGGAAGGAAGGGCTAAGAGCTGCCTAGAACTGAAAAGTCTCCGTATAGGATAGAAGCAGAACTGTTCTTGAGCCTGCAGAACCCTGGTAAGCCTGGAGGTTAGGATGGAAGCAGCTGTTTCCAGAACCTCCCTCCTAAAAAGAAGAGGAAGGAGAAGGAACTGGCCCTTGAAGTCCTGAAATGGTCAGGTCAAGGAGCCAAATCAGGGAGGCATCAGGCAGAAATGAGCCTTTCAAATGCCAGACTGCCCCTGACACAGCTGTTCCTCTTAGATGTCTTGGTTTAGGCCAAGAACCAGGAGCTGCCCTGCTTCCGCTTCTCGCCCCCACTGTCAACAGTGCCACCTCCCAAATGTGCTGTGTCCACACACTTCCTCAGCCCCCATGGTCACACGGCAGCTCCGGCTTGGACTGGTGCAGTAGCCTCCTCACTGTCACTGGCCCAATTCTAACACATTCCCACTCAGCAGCCAGAGAGCTTGTGAAAGTGTAAACCAAACATCACATCGCATCACTTGGCTGTTCAAACATCTCAGGACTTCCTGTCCTTAGAATTAAATCCAAACTCAAGAAATAAAAACAAGCCAGCCATGGTGGCCCACACCTGTAATCCCAGCACTTTGGCAGGCGGATCACTGGAGGTCAGCAGTTTGAGACCAGCCTGGCCAAGATCGTGAAACCCCCGTCTCTACTAAAAATACAAAAAATTAGCCAGGCATAGTGGTGTGTGCCTATAATCCCAGCTACTCGGGAAGCTGAGGCAGAATAATTGCTTGAACCTGGCAGATCACTGGATGTCAGGAGTTCGAGACCAGCCTGGCCAACATGGTGAAACCCTGTCTCCACTAAAAATACAAAAAATTAGCCAGGTGTGGTGGTGTGTGCCTGTAGTCCCAGCTACTTAGGAGGCTGAGGCAGGAGAATTGCTTGAACCCGGGTGATGGAGGTTGCAGTGAGCAGAGATTGTGCCATTGTACTACAGCCTGGGTGACAGAGTGAGACTCTGTCAAAA
>NW_016107643.1:176684-184690 GCF_001604975.1 Cebus imitator
AAAAAGGAAGGAAGGAAGGAAATTAGAAAGAAAAAAAAAAGAATTAAATTCGAACTCTTCAGACTCAAATTCCGACAAGGCAGTGCTGCATCTCACCTTTGCCCTCCCTGCTCCCTCTGCTGGGAACCATCTCCCACATCTATCTGTGCTCGGCTGAGACCTCTGGTCTCAGTACAGAGGTCGCCTTCTTGGAGAGGTGCTCTGACCACATGGTTCAAATCAGTCCCGACCCCCACCTTAGATCTTTATTATCTGGTGACATTACTTTATTTATTTCTTGCTTTTTTCTTTGCTCCCCTCTACCCAGCCCTGGCCTCATGAGCTGTGTCCCAAGTATCTGGGGAAGGGCTTGGCACAGAGTAGATACGCAATAAGCCGAGTGAGAGTCGAATGAACACACACACCTCACTCAGGCGCTCTCACCCATGTCCACTCAATCACATACTGAGACCCTCTGCCACACTTGCAAACATAGGCACACATTTCTCCACCCCTAGACTCATCCTTCCCGGGAGCGCTTAGATGCTGGAGCGCCTGTAACCAGGGATGCTGCCGCCCCCTGCTGGAGAAATTGGGAAAGTGCAGCCAGAGTCTTGCTGGGAAACCACTCCAACGCTAACCTCAGGCAGATAGCTGTCCCTGCTCAGGCCCGGTCTCCAGATCATATCTGCTACTTGGCCTAGGGCCTGGGCTGTATGTTCTTACCAGACGCAGAGGAAGGGAGGAAGGGAGGAAGGGAGGGAGAGAGGGAGAGAGGGAGAGAGGGAACTGTGATGCAGGTGAGTAAAAGCATTCACCTCTTTCTGTCTCCAAGGCTGTTTCAGGATCATTGTCATAGGTCTGACGTGAATCATGTGCAATAATTGTTTGTACATTCATAGGTTTGGTACAAGGTATGAAGGGCTTTGAATGCCAGAATGAAGCTTTGGATATTATCCTGCAGTTGTTGGGAGCCACTAAGAGTTTTTGAGCAAGAGAGGGACAGGAACTGTGCTTTAGAAAGATGAACCAGCCCATGTGCATTCACTCATTTTTTCGTTCATCTAACCAAAATGTGCTTTAAACATCTTTTGCATGCCAGGCCCTGAGAATACAGCAGTGACCAGAGGTGCTGTTGGCCTTCATGGAACTCATGGTTTTAAGTGACATGTGTGGGAGAGGGCACTTAGACACAGAAGAGGCATCACCCCAGTCTTAGGCAAGATGAGTCCTGGGGCAACATGAGGCTTACATAGGAGCTTCAATTTCTGCCCTGCATGTGGACAGAGCAGGGTGGGAGACAGCTAAGCCACTGATTTAAGTACAGACCTGGCCGGGCGCGGTGGCTCATGCCTGTAATTCCAGCCTCTTGGGAGGCTGAGGTGGGCAGATCACCTGAGGTCAGGAGTTTGAGACCAGCCTGATCAACATGGAGAAACCCTGTCTCTACTAAAAATACAAAATCAGCTGCGCGTGGTGGTGCATACCTGTAATCCCAGCTACTCAGGAGGCTGAGGCAGGAGAATCACTTGAATCCGTGAGGTGGAGGTTGCAGTGAGCCAAGATTGCGCCACTGCACTCCAGCCTGGGCAACAAGAGGGAAACTCCATCTCAAAAAAAAAAAAAGTACAGACCCTGGGGCAGGTGCAAGCTTGTTGGTCCTCAGCTCCCATTCTAGGTCATGAGAGGCCAAGTGGACCAATGCAGGAGCTGTATCTGTTGATCCCCCTCCCCAACAAATAGATGCAAATAACATGCAAGAGGTCTGAACTCAAAGTATGTTAGTGTTAAATAAATGTATTATGGTCTGCCTGCCGCAATTATAGTCAAACTCAACATGTAGGATGTGACCCACATGAAATACTGAACCGATTTAGTATCAGACAGCATACTCAATTCAGAGATGAGAAGAGGCAGGGACCCAGGGACACACCATATGGAGACACGCTCACACAGGCAGGTGTTCGTGAGTTTACTGCATTCAGGAGGTGAGAAGAAAAAGGAGACACATTTCACTCTCAGCCAGGGCTGGAGTTGCAGTCTTTCCTTTGAAGGAACATGGCCGAGGAGCTAGAACTCCTAGGCACTAGTCCCCACCGCCGCCACTTGGTAGCTGTGTCAGTTCTAACTAGCCACTGTATTCTCATCTGTACAATGGGTCCAATGACAGGGAAGCGTGAAGGAGACTGTGGAAGTGTCTTAGGTTGGGATTCTCCAGAAGCTGACCCTGAGCCAAGGATTCCCACAAAAATGACTTACTGTGAAGTATTCCCAGGAACAGCTGGTGGAGGAAGGGGAAGCAGGCAGGGAATAGACGAAAGCCAGCAAGAATGTGTTATCTCCAAGCCTCACCAGGTCAGCCCTTCAAAGGAGATGGCGTAGGTCACACCTCAGAATTGGCCCATTTGGGGGGACAAGGGAGTGGAGGTATTTATACTCCTGTGCTCATCAGAGTTTAGAGGGAGTAAATTCCCCTCTGGAGGACATACCTCTCCAGGCACTTCTGGCTCTCCACACATGCAGGCAAAGCTGGGTCCAGCAGGCTACGAGCTGTCCTCTGAAAGACACAGGTGCTGGCCGCTAGGAGTGAGAGCATCCTGGGGGCTGCTGTACACAGTATGGGACTCAAGGGATGGTCTGCCCTAGGACAGGAAGAGCTATGTGAACTGTGAAGTGCAGTGCTGAGATTGAGGAAGGTCCTCAACTGGGACTTCCTGCAGCTCACTGACCCATCTCAGGCGAGCTGTCTCTCCTCGTGGGTCTTTCTTCCTGAGCAATTGAAGGCAGCAACACACACAGATTGTCACGGGTGGAGGGGTGTTGGTAACAGTCTGGTGGTGAGGCTGTGGAGAGGCGTGCACCTTTATGCACTGCTGGAGGGAGTGCGAGTTGGTGTGACCTTCTGTGGAGGGCAGTGCGGCGATGGCTGGAAAATGACAAATACACAAATCCCTCAACCCAGCAATTGTATCTGTAGGATTTTGTCCTATGGTAGATACTCACACACATGATGCTGCTCTCTGTAATAGCAAATAAATTAACACAACCTAAATGTTAAATAAATTATATACACTCATGAAATGGAATATCCTACAACAATAATAACAACAAAAAGAGAAAAAGGAAGTGGCCTCTGTACTGTCACTGGATGATCTCCAAGCTCTACAGTTAAGTTATAAAAGTAAGTAGAATCAACAAGTACATGATATTTCTTTAACAAACTTTTCTACAGCCAGGTTTTGTCTTAGGTGCTTTACAAATAGGAATCCACTTAGTCCTCCTGACACTCCTGAGATACATATCATTATGTCCACTTTACAGATGTGAAAACTGAGGCACACAGGTTAAGTAATTTTTTAAAAAAACAGGTGTGTACCACCATGCCCAGATAATTTTAAAAAATTGTGTGTGTGTGTATATGAGATCTTCCTGCGTTGCCACGGCTGGTCTTGAACTCCTGGGCTTAAGCCATCCTCCTGCCCCAGCCTACCAAAGTGTCAGGATTATAGGTGTGAACCACTGCACCCAGCAGGTTTAGTAATTTGACAAAGGTCAGGAAGCTAGTAAAAGGCAAAGCCAGGATTTAAAGGGGAAGGAGCTCCAGGAGCCATGCTTTTTGTTTTAGCTTTATTTTTTAAGTTATTATTATTTTATTATTTTGAAAGTTTTGGGGTAACAGGTGGTGTTTGGTTACATGGCTAAGTTCTTCAGTGGTGATTTCTGAGATTTTGGGTGTTCATCCCCCAAGCAGTGTACACCGTACCCAATGTGTATCTTTTGTCCGTTACCCCTCCCACCCTTCCCCAAGTCCCCAAAGCCCATTGTATCATTTTTATGCCTTTTCATCCATGTAGCTTAGCTCCAATTTATGAGCGAGAGCATACGAAGTTTGGTTTTCCATTCCTGAGTTGCTTCACTTACAATAATGGCCTCTGACTCCATCCATGTTGCTGCAAAGGACCTGTGCCCTGTATCCCTAGGTTGTGTTTCCTCTCTGTAGCTGAAGATTACTCCTAACCCATCATAACTCCGTTTTCCATGGAGTGATTGGTTTGAGGAGGGCACACAACCCAATTCTGGCCAATGAGATATGAGGGAATGTCTGCTAGGGAACTTCTGGGAAAGATTTTCTCACTGATGAAAAGGCTGTTCAGGGGAAGCCGTCTCCTCTGCTTCCTGAAGTCACAGGGAAGCTGTGGATGGAGCAGCCATCTAGTGATTGGGAGAGTCCAAGCCTGAAGTCAGAGGCCCACACACTGAAGATGGAGGAATGAGCTGACAGACATAACCTGGGGCCCTATAAAGTCATTGGACCGCTGAAATAACCAACCCTGGCTGTCTTGATTTGGGTGATAATAGACATCTTTCCTGCTTAAGGCACTGGATCTCAAACTGGAGTGGGCATTAACATCACCTGTTTTTTGTTTTGCAATGATGCAATCTTGGCTCACTGCAGCTTCCACCTCCTGGGTTCAAGCAATTCTCCTGCCTCAGCCTCCTGAGTAGCTGGGACTACAGGAACCCGCCAACATGCCTGGCTAGTTTTTTTTTGGTTTTTTTTGTTTTTTTTTTTTTTTTTTTGTTTTTTTTTTGTATTTTTAGTAGAGATGGGAGTTTCACCATACTGGCCAGGCTGATCTTGAACCCCTGACCTTGTGATCCACCCACCTCGGCCTCCCAAAATGCTGAGAATACAGACATGAGCCACTGTGCCAGGCCAATAGCACCTGTTAAAGCACAGGTGGTTGGACTCTACCCCCAGAATTTCTGATTCAGTAGGTAAAGCCAAGAGCTGGCCTAACAGGGTGATGCTGATGCCAGCTGCTCTGGAAACCACACTTGGAAAACCATCAGTATAAAGCATTTTAACTTAGAGTTTTTGTTCATTAACGCAGCCAGGCATGGTGGAGTGCACCTGTAATTTACACTCAGCTACTCTGGAGGTCAAGCCAGAAGGATCGCTTGAGCCCAGGAGTTTGAAGCCAGCTTGGGCAACATAGAGAGGCCTCCATCTTTAATTTTTAAAAAAACCAGAGGCATCCTGTGACCTCCAGTGATGTGCCTTTCAAATCCTCCGGAGTAAGGGACGCCAGGGGTTGGGAATCAGAGCACCAGAACAGGACCAGGAGCCCAGGATTCTCCAACCCTCCTTGTGACCTTGTACAATTTATTTCTTCTCTGCAGGGTCTGCTCCCATTTGTCATGGGAAGGAGGTCAGAGGAGACCACAGCTAACTTTTCTTCTGGCTCCAACACTCTGTGTTCCAGGATTCTTCAGAAGGGAACAGTCGGACCTTGGGGATTCTAGCGGGATCAAATCAGGTCCCCTTCATCATCTCCTCTCTTCCTCTCATGCCCCGGGAGGCTTCCACTCCCACAGCATCAGGCACTAAGAGGCAGAGTCCAGCTCCACAGTCATTTCTAACATATTCAAGTTCCTAACAGAAAGCTCATTTGAAGCCTGTGTTTGTGCCGGGAGAAGAGGGGCCAGAGCCAAGCCTCTCCCCAAGGGGATTTCATCTCCCCCTGCTTGAGCAGAAATGCGTCGTCATGAGCCAGCATCCGAGAGGCACAATGCCCAGGCCTGTGGGGCCACTCCCGAGGGGTTCTGAATATGAAGTCGAAACACGGACTTTGGCAGTTTCTCCCTCTGTCTTAAAACAGCTTCTGAGTACTGGCTTCTGCCCACCAAGTGTCATTCACATCTGCCAGGCTCACTATCTCTTTGCCCCAGATTCTTGGAACAGGCTCTAACAGGTCTCACTGCCACCGGGCTTGCCCCCTGTGCCCTTCTGCCCCACTCTTTTTCTTTTTTTTTTTTTTTCTGAGACAGAGGCTCACTCTGTTGCCAGGCTGGAGTGCAGTGGCGCAATCTCAGCTCACTGCAACCTCCACCTCCCAGGTTCAAGCGATTCTGCTCCCTCAGCCTCCCGAGTAGCTGGGACTACAAGTGTGCACTACCACGCCCAGCTAATTTTTGTATTTTCAGTAGAGACGGGGTTTCACTACGTTGGCCAGGATGGTCTCAATCTCTTGACCTTGTGATCTGCCCGCCTCGGCCTCTCAAAGTGCTGAGATTACAGGTGTGAGCCACTATGCCCGGCCCTGCCCGACTCTTAACACCTGATATGGCCTTTGGATAAAGCCTAGACTCCTGAGCATGGGAGACCCACAAGGCCCTTTAGTCTGCCCCCTGCCACCTTCTCTGGCATCCCATACCCTTTGCGCTCCACTGAACCAATGTACTACAATTTCTGGAACATACCAGGCTGTCTTTCATCTCTGAGCCTTCACACATGCTGTGTCCCCTGCATGGAGCACAGAGCTCTGCAGCCTACCTCCCTCCATGCAGCACCCCCAGGTCTCAGGGGATATCATTCCAGGCAGGACCTGGTACCTGATTGGTGGGGCTTAGTGCAAAATGAAAATGTTCAAAATTATTAGGAATTTCAAGATGGCAACAGCAAAGCATTAAACCAAGTTTAGAGGCCGGGTGCGGTGGCTCACACCTGTAATCCTAGCACTTTGGGAGTCCCAGGTGGACGGATCACCTGAGGTCAGGAGTTCAAGACCAACGTGGCCAACTTGATGAAACCCTGTCTCTACTAAAATTATAAAAATTAGCCGGGTGTGGTGGCACTTGCCTGTAATTCTAGTTATTCAGGAGGCTGGGGCCGGAGAATTACTTAAACTAGGGAGGCGGACGTTGCAGTGAGCCGAGATGGCACCACTGCACTCCAGCCTGGGTGACAGAGTGAGACTCTGTCTCAAAAAAAAAATAAAAAATAAACCAACTTTAGGGCCCTTCCAAGGGTAGGCTCCATGTGACCACACAGGTCACATGCCCACGAAGCCAGCCCTGCTCCAGGCTGTCACCCCAGAGTGTCCACCCAGGGTCTCCTCTGTGTCCCCACAGCTCTCTGTGTGTCCCTGTCTCAGTATTGATCACCTGCAGAGGCCTTGTCTATTTTTCTTCTCCCACTAGACGATGAGTACCAGGGGGTAGGACTCCCTTCTGTCTTATTCCAGGTATACCCTGTATGCCTGGCATAGAGCTGGCAAAGTAGGCACCTCAAAACTATTTGTTGAATTGCCATCCAATGCGTAAACAATCTGTTCAACAAATGCTTTTCCAGAGCCTCTGACGTGCCAGGCACAACCCTAGGTACTTGGACTATATCAGTGGACCACAGTCCCTCGCTCCTAGGCGTGCACATTCCAGCAGGGAAGACACACAGTACCTGCCTCGCAGTGGGTTCTCTCAGAAGCAGACCCTGAGGCTAGGATTTGAGCGTAAGTAGGCTCTTTGAGAGGGACAGGAAGCACCTGGTTCTCAGGCTTTCAGATTCGGTTTGAACTAACTGCGCCACTGGGCTTTCCTGGGCCTCTCCAGCTTGCAAACAGCAGATAGCGGGACTTGATCCATAATCACATGAGCCAATCCCTCGTAATAAATCATTTCTATTTGTCTATATCTATGTGTAGATATCCCTTTGCTGCTGTTTCCCTGGAGGACATTGACTGCTGCAGGGTTGGTGTCCCACCTGCGGAGCGAGGGGAATGGTGGCATCTATCCAGCCCCTTTTGTTCTTTAGTGGCCAAGGGCTACTCCCATGGCCCTCAGCTCCTGGGCACTTCCGGGCTGGCCCCGTGCAGGCTGAGCGGCTCACGCAGCTGGAGGAAGTCCTCAGGCAGAGTCAGCTGTGTTGCCATGAGCAGCCATGGGCAGGGAGAAGGACAAAAGGGCCCTGAGGGAGGCAGGAGTACTAGAAATACACTAAAAATGAAGCGGGTCTGAGTGAAAGCTGTAAGTAGAGCACGGTGAGGGGGCTGGGTGTGCGTGTGGAGAGGGGTCTCAGAGTGCACTTGACCTGGAGCTGACTTCTCAGACCCCAGCCCACCCACAGCTCTTGGCAGCAGCCGGCGCCCCCCCACACTCAGTCCCTACCCTACCCGCACCCCTGCCCTGCCCCAGCCCTCTCTCTCACGCCATGGTGTTTTTCTTTTAGCCTTTAATTCTAGCCATAA
>NW_016107643.1:187245-189064 GCF_001604975.1 Cebus imitator
GAGGATCCAGATTGCCAAAGACTTTTAATTTACCGCTGACAGTCCCTCCATTGACCCTGCCAATCTGGGAGAGCTCCGTGTGCCCCTCCCTTGGGCCTGACGACCTGAAGCAGCCTCTGACTGTCCGATGTGGAGGAGAGTGCTAACCTCGGTGATGTCAGCGGAGCCTCAGCTTCCGCAGAGGGCAGGCACACCTGGGACATGGAGACCAGCTGCCCCAGTGAAATCTCATTTGTCTTGATTTTGCCTTGATCTTCAGCCCTCGCACAAACGGGCTTCTGAGGTTCAGCACAGCTGATTTGCAAGGCTAGGTTCTAACTTGCTTGTAGGAGGACTGAGTCACCCACTTCGAGCCGGAACATACCCCTCCCACTGCCTCATACAGTCACTCACAAAAGGAGAAGGCTGCGCACCCACCTGGACAGCACGTGCCACACGTGCCCGATTGTTTCCTGTCTTCTCACATCTGTGATCTTGTGTGCCCCCAAAACCAGGCTACAGCTTGGGTGAAAGAAGTGTTACTATTCCTGTCTCAGAAACAAGGAAGCCGGCATTCAGGCCACTAAGGCAAGGTTGCTCAGCCGGTAAGTGTTGGGCAAGTCTAGAACCCGCACTTCCTGAGCCTTTGTTCAGTGTCTTCTCCATGACACCAAGCCGTGTCTGCCTTCCGTGAGCCCTCTAGTCAGGATAAGATCTTGGAGAAGCAGTGTTTAAATATGTTTTAATTGAAATATAACATAGATCATAAACATATAGCTCTATGAGTTTCACAGAATGAACACACCCATATATCCATCATCCAATGTCCAGGTCAAGAAACAGACCATGTCCTCCAGAAGCTCTAAACCTTGGCCACCACCCGTCACTATTCATGGGCAAGTACTTTTACTTTCGGTTTTGCCTTTTAGCCACATCATTACCCCCAAGGTATAACCCTTCCAGAATTTCCATTTTTGGTGGGGAAAAAGAAAAACCGTTTCTGAGTGTACGTAGTTTAATGATAAGAGCTCTAGGCTGGGAGTCAGGAGGCTGGGTTCTCTCTTGACTTGGTTCCAAACTCACTGTGTAACTTTGGGCATGTCATCGCTCTTCCCTGGACCTCAGTTTCCCCATCTAAAAAACTCAGTGATTTCCTCTAGCCTCTCTGCTTAGAACTAGAGCTGGAACTCATCTTTGTGGGCCCCAAGTTTCAGGTTTTCTATGGGACCCCAGCTTTCTACAGCAGCTGACGGCCTACCTGCAGTTCATACTGATCCCTAGTAACCGGCCTGTACAGTCCCCGTGGGGCTGGGCTCAGCATATGCTTGTCCCCTTTGGAATTTGCTAATAGAAGTCCATAATGGGTGTATGTTCTGTTTAGGATGAGAACTGCTAATGCCTTTTTGGGATGGACCAGTGCCCTGTAATTGCCAATACCTACAAGCTTTTCCCAAGTGCTTGCTGTATCCTAGGAACTGTGCTAAGAGCTTTACATACATATCTCATTTCATCTCCCAGCAGTTCGATGAATAGGTATTATTCTTATCTCTTGTGTGTAAGCTAGGGGTCCCTTTGACTGCAAGTAAAAGAGTGCCTTTTTAAAACAGGATATTTGGCCAGGCACAGTGGCTCATGCCTGGAATACCAGCACTTTGGGAGGTTAAGGTGGGCGGATCATGAGGCCAGGAGATTGAGACCATCCTGGCCAACATGGTGAAACCCTGTCTCTACTAAAAATACAAAAATTAGCTGGACATGGCAGCGCATGCCTGTCATCCCAGCTACTTGTGAGGCTGAGACAGGAGAATTGCTTGAATCTAGGAGGAGGAGGTTGCAGTGA
>NW_016107643.1:189199-198444 GCF_001604975.1 Cebus imitator
AAAAAAAAAAAAAAAAAAAAAATCAGGACATGTAACTCTATCATATAATGAAGTTGGAAGAAGGGCTGTTCTATGTTGTTGCAACAGCTCAAGGGTGTCATCTCTGACCAGACTTTTTCTGTTTTTCTCTTCTTTTTTTTTTTCCACAGACTACGCCATTCAGATCTGTTTTTCTCTTAACCATCCTTGTCTGTTGTGCTCAATTGCAAATGGCCCCATCAAGACATTTCCCCACCTCCTGAGCCCAGGCTGGCTGTGAATGTCTTTGATCAATAGACCACAGCGGAAGTGAGAGTGTAAATGTGCAAAGCCTAGGCCTCCACTCTTGTCCTCTTGAAGTGCTGCTGCCATGTGAACAAGCCTGGGCAACCTCCACCTCATGGAGAGAGAGACTCAACCATTCCACTGGACACCCCAGACGTAAAAAGGATCCCAGGCAATACCATGTGGAGCAGAGATGAGTCATCCCAACTGACTCCAGCCCAAATTTCTGACCCGCAGAATCCTGAGCAATAAATGTTATTTTAAGCCACTACATTTTGGAATATTTGGTTTGCAAAAGCTCACCGATAGAGCTGTGTTGGCTTTTTGTCCTCAGGTTTGTTGTCTGGCTCATGGTTGCAAAATAGCTGCTGACATTTCATAAAACCAAAGTCAAAGAAGGGGGAAGGAGATGGATCAAAGAGGAAGTGTTTTCTTGCAAATATTCCTCACTTTTATCAGGAATGAAAAATTTATTTATTTATTTATTTTGTGATGGAGTGTCTCTCTGTCATCCAAGCTGGGCTGCAGTGGCGCAGTCTTGGCCCACTGCAACCTCCGCCTCCCAGGTTCAAGTGATTATCCTCCCTCAGCCTCCCAAGTAGCTGGGATTACAGGTGCCTGCTTGCCACCACACCTGGCTATTTTTTTGCTTTTTTTGTATTTTTAGTAGAGATGGGGTTCCACCATGTTGGCCAGGCTTGTCTCAAACTCCTGACCTCGTGATCCACCTGCCTTGGCCTCCCAAAGTGTTGGAATTACAGGTGTGAGCCACCGTGCCCAGCCGTTTTGTTGTTGTCGTTTGTTTTTTTGAGACAAAGTCTTGCTCTCTCACCCAGCCTGGAGTACAGCAGTGCCAGTTCGGTTCACTGCAGCCTCCGCCTCCTAGGGTTCAAGCAATTCTCCTGCCTCAGTCTCTGGAGTAGCTGGGACTACAGGCATGCACCACTACACCCTGCTAATTTTTGCATTTTTTAAGTAGACATGGGGTTTCACCATGTTGGCCAGGCTGGCCTCGAACTGCTGACCTCAAGTCGTCCACCAGTCTTGGCCTCCCAGTGTGCTGAGATTACAGGCATGAGCCACCATGCCCAGTAGAAATGAAAATCTTAATAGCTCTCATGCTCCTAGATACCTCACTGGGACTTGTTTTTAAGCTCACTAAGCTGTCATATTTAAGCAATGTGACCCCATTCCACCCACCATAGCTGATTAGATTCTTGATCCTGGCTGAACCAATCTCTTTCCTGGGAATATTGATTTGGGACAAAGAGCTTAGTTTGGACTGGCCTCCTGAATGGAGGAGCTATCATATCAAAGCATTATAGCTGTTGGTGGCAGTGGCAGAGAAGCAGAGAAAGCCAGTTTGCATTGAAGGAAGGGTACAGCAGAACCCAGTGAGTGACGGTCTTTTGCAGGCCTTCTGGGTCCCAGGTCTGGGCTCTACCTTTGTCCTGGGAGCATCAGGAAAAACAGCTGCGTCACTATATACAATTTTCCCTTAAGCTACAGTTGTGTGGGGGTCTCTGTTATTTGCAACCAAAAATCTTAACTTTTGTAATGGGATTCTGTAAGACTCAGGGTTGAAACTCAAAGGCAAATGGGCTCAAAGTCACGCAGGTCTTGGTGCAGGGAGGACCTTCTCACACCTACCTCAGTATTCCTGAGAAACCTGGTGAGATGATGGACACGGAAGCCTTGTGTGGGATTATATATATATATATACTCATACTCATTTATACATGCTCACTGCACAGAAAAAGAAGAGGAAACTCTCCACCTCAGGATGTATATACATAAAGAAGGTCATGGTGAAGGGGAGGTATGATAAGACTTTACGACTGGCTGAGCTTTGTCTCAAATATCAAAGTCCCAAGACTTTATGATTGGCTGTCACTCATTTGTTTTCTTTTCTTTGGCTGAAGGAGCACAGGGTGGTGATAACAGAGAGGATGGAGCAGAATGAGAGACATTGGAAGGCACTCGGTGTGGAACAGAGACACCACTTGGGAAAGCAGGTGCTCAAGGCTGGAATTGACATTGAGGCCATCAGCCATCTTCCTACCTAACCCTGGAAATTCGGGGATACCTTAAGGAAATCTTTAACAGCCCAGTGTTCTAGCCAATTGTATTGAGATTTTGAGAGGTAAAGAGGCCCCAGCTCACACAGGGGTTGGATAAGAACATAGAAGATTGCAACTCCAAGCACTAATCCCTGAGCACAGCTGCAGCAGCATGTGAAGAAGGCTGAGGTAGACAGACCCAGGAAGAGACAAGAATCATGACTGCTCAAAGCCAGCTAAGGGTGGCCTTGTGACCCACTTCTGGCTAATAAGACCTAAGGAAAAGTCTGCCAAACTGGATATAGGGCGAGGGTGGGGTTCTCAAAGTTTTTGCTTTTCCCCCTTCTGTCTTGAACACAGACACGATGGTTGGTGTGGTGGCGGCCATCTCTTTACCACGAGCGAAAGGTCAAGAGAATCAGAGTCATGTCTCCTAACATAGCTGAGCTGCTAAACCAACAGTAGCAACCATCTGCCTCTGGCCTCTTACATTAGGAAAATAAACCCCTATTGGTTTAGAACCAATATAGTTAGCCTTTCTGTTTCTTGCAGTCAACACATTTCTAACTGGTATAGAGGTGGATGAAGGCAACTGCTCCCAAAGGACTTGGTTTTACTCATGTTTGAGAATTAAAGACAAATTCCAAGGACAATTTAATCAGATGCCTGGAACCACAGGCTGAGCTCTAGCCCCGGTAGAGAATGGAAAAGAACTGCCAAGTCTCATTACCAGAGGCACAGAACAGCCCTCCAGTGAAACATCAAAGTTAATAGTGTATCTCAATCTCATCCACTGGCAAATCCAAGGCAGAAAAATGACTCCAGTGATGGATGCCACCATATCAGCTGTTAGCTTGCTATGGTTTTAGTCCCTTAATCACCAACAGCTTCAGGATCCTACTGGGTGATCAAACATGAGGTGAGACAGCTGAGAAAGGGGACACTGCGTCTAGCTTGCAGGAACCAGAGTAGGCATTCATTGGCAAGAAGAGTCCATCAAGAGCAGGTAACTATTGTCCCTGTTTTATGTGTATAAGAAAACAGAGAAGATGAGAGTTGTAAGAGCTTTGTTTGTGTTTAAATTGATTATTCACCAAACACGTATTAAGTACCTGCTGTGTACCACGTCCTACGCTGGTGAGATGCCCTGAGTTTAGTGAGGGCAATAAACTGTGAACACAAATAACTACAGCATTAACCAAAGGGATCCTGGGAGTTTTGTCAGAGGAAGAAAATGCACTGGTGTCTTGGGGAGGGAAATAACTTTGACTCTGCATTGCTAGTGGATGGGAAGAAGTGACTCAATTCAGCTCCTCAATTACTTTTGGGACATATATGATGTGAACATACAAAACTAAAAGGAGAAATAGAGAGAGAATGAACTTATCCATGAGGACAGGCACTCTGTTCCTGATCAGTCCCTAGCACTTATAACATGCTAAACGAACACGTTGATTAGGCATGCACAGTATTGCAGAGGCACTATGCTGGGTACCTTAGGTATGTGGGTGGAGGAGTTATTGTCGTTTTTCAAAAGAGAACTGTGCCCCAGAGAAAAGTAGTATTGGTCAAGGCCTTACAGCCAGTGAGTGCTAAGTCAAGATTTGAACCCATTTATGTCTAAATCCAAATTAGGTTCAATCCGTTGCACTCCGCTGGGTCCTTCTACTAGTCAGGACATGTTCAGAAAATTCAACTAAAATGGAATTAAACAGAAGAGGAAATTATAGGACCATGTAACCAAAGAGTCCAGGTGTAGGTTCAGGTAAGGGTTGATCCAGCAGCTCAAATGATTTCACCAAGGGCCCAGTTTATTTGGGTCTTACAGCATTGTATTGCTTAGATTCTTCCTCTGGCTTTACATTTGCACCATCACAAAATAGGTCTTGGTTCTCCTGTGCAGACGATGGTTCTCCTGTTCCAGACATCGTATCATTTACGATATTGTCTAAGGGAAGAGAAAGGGCACGTGCTGGTAGGCTTTGTGAGGGGGGGAACCCCTCGCCTCTCCAGAAATCCTAGCAAACATTTTCTCATATCTCATTGGCTCCAGTGAGTCATGTGCCTATCCCTGAAATATCAGTGTATGGCTCCTGAGGATACTTTTAGACATGGATAAAACTATTTTGATTCCTTTAGATTTAATATTAAATGTATTAAGGTTAGAAATTATTACTTCTAAGAAAATCTTAGTTCTTTAAACTTTTAAGTCCAGCTTATAAATCTTATCTTTTTTTTTTTTTTTTTTCCTCTAGGTCTAGTAAACTTTAATAACCAAGTTTAAGGTAAGGAAACTTTTGCAATTAACTTAAACATTTTTAACTGCATTAATAAATTTAATGCAATTGCTTTTCTTTTTAGGTACAACACTTGTAATATAGTGACTCCGAGCCTTCTTAAATGTACCAAATCAGTTTACACACTTAACAAAATTGCTTATACTTTTTAATGTAAAATCATAAATCTAAACATATTACTCAATTACACATTATTTCAATTAAAATAACGAGTTAATCTCTTAGATACTCCAATATGCCAAAAAATCTTAAATATTACAAGTACTAAAAAAAATAGACGTACACAAATTGTTTCTGAACCAAACATAAAAAATTCAAGTTGTGGGTATGATTTATTCATTATTTCTATGAACAATGCTAAAACTTTTTGGAGTTAGACTCTTCCCCACTTCAAAGACACTTATAACATTCTTGGCGAGACAGTGTCCTTGTCACAGGGCAAAGCATACAGATAGACTTATGAAAGATTGGGCTGCAGCCAAAACATGATTCAGGGCTGAGCTGCCGATGAAATGTACTTGCTGAAACATACTTAGAGTTGCCACAATAGGGACCCCATAAATTCTACCGAGGTTGTGGCAAAGCAGTATTGAGGGGGTACGGGGCAGTACTCCAGTCACATAAGATATTGTAGCCCATCATAAAGACTTTAGCCCTGAGTAAGAAGGGAAACCTTTGAGGATTTTGAGCATAGAAGTGATATTCCCCTGATATTAAGGTTGGACATAAGACCCAGTTCTTACCAATGAGTTGTGAGAGGGAGTGTGCCTGAAGGTTTCTGAGAAAGGTTTTTTCAATCTTAAAAAGAAATATGAGAAAGCAATTTCCTAACACACACCATTTGACTTTCCTCTAGATACTGTCCCATGAAGATATGATACTTGGAGCCATGGCAATAATTTGATGACTATGAGGAAGTTAGATGAAAACAATCTGACACTAAATACAACAAAGATGAAACTTTTAAAAAGCAGCTTTATTGACATATAATTCACACACCCTATAATAAACCTACTTCAGTGGTTTTAAGTATATTCAGAGTTGTACAGCCATTATTTCAGACAATTTTGGAATATTTTCATCACTACAGAAATAAATACTTTACCCATTAACAGTAACTTGCCATTTCCTCTCAACTTCCCCAACCCTAGGCAGTCATTAAATCACCTTCTGTCTTTATAGCTTTGCCTATTCTGGACATTTCATATAATGGAATGATATGATATGTGGCCTTTTCTGGCTGGCTTCTTTCACTTAGCAGGATATTTCCAAGTTCATCCACGTTGAAGCCTGTAACAGTATTTCATTCCTTTTTACTGCTAAATAAGATTCCATTGCATGGGTATATCACATTTCATTTATCCAGTCATCACTTGATAACATTTAGGTTGTTCCCACTTATTTAGGATTCCAGCTTTATCACTAAGTATTTTTTTTCTTTTTGATGCTTAAGTGAAATTGTTTTCTAAATTTCATTTTTAGATTGTTTGTTGCTGGCATATAGAAATACCTTGTATCCTGCATAGTTGCTGAGTTGTTCATTTATTATAATAGTTTTGAGTGCATTTAAAAAATTTTTCTATATACAAAATTATGTCATGTGCAGTACCAATAATTTTACTTCTTCCTCTCCAAGATAAATGTCTTTATTTCTTTTTGTTGCCTATTTTTTTCTGGTTATAAATATATCCAGAATAGAACTGGCAAATATCCTGTGTTAGTTTGCTAAGGATAAAACAAACAAAGCAAAAAGCAACAACAAAAAAAAAGAAGTGGCAAATAGAAGTGTTAAGAATGGACATCTTTTTCTTGTTCTCGAGCTTAAGGGGAAAATATTCAGTCTTGCATCATTATGAATGATGGTAAATGTGGGTTTTTGATATATGCCATTTATCAAATTGAGGAAATTCGTTTGTGTTCCTAGCTTGTTGATCTTTTAAAATCTATACAAGTGTCATATTTTCCCAAATGCCTTTCTGCCTGTGTTGAAATGACCATGTTGTTTTTGTCCTTTATTCTATTAATATTGTATATTACATGAATTGATTTTGGGATGTTAAACCAGCCTTGCATTCCTGGGATAAATCCCACTTGGTTATGCTTTATAATACTTTCTGTGTATTGCTAGACTTGATCTATAGGAATTTTGTTGAGTATTATTGCAGGTATATTTATGAGAAATATTGGTCTGTAGTTTTCTTGTAATGCCTTTGCCTGATTTCAGTATCAGGATAATATTGGTTTCATAGGAGTTGGGAAGTGTTCTCTCTTTCTGTATTTTTTTGAAGAGTTTGTGAGAGATTGGTGTTGATTCTTCCTTAAATATTTGGTAGAATTTACCAAGCCATCTGGGCCAGAACTTTTTTTTCTTTTCTTTTTTTTGACTCAGTTTCGCTCTTCTTGCCCAGGCTGGAGTAAAGTGGCATGATCTCAGCTCACTGCAACCTCCATCATCCGATTTCAAGCGATTCTCCTGCCTCAGCCTCCTGAGTAGCTGGGATTACAGGCGCCCACTACCATAACCAGCTAATTTTTGTATTTTTAATAGAGATGAGGTTCAACATGTTGGCCAGGCAAGCCTCAAACTCCTGACCTTGTGATCTGCCTGCCTTGGCCTCCCAAAGTGCTGGGATTAGAGGTGTGAGCCACTGTGCCTGGCCCAGAGCTCTTCTTTGTGAGAAGCTTTTGTTTCAGTATCTTTACTTGTTAGCGATCTTTCACAATTTTGGTGGTTGTTCCTTTTTAGGAATCTGTGTGTTTCATCTAGTTTACCTAATTTATTGGTATATAATTGTTAATAATATTCCCTTTTTAGATTTTATAAGGCCAGTAGTAATGTCCCCTCTTTTATTCCTCATTTTGGTAATATGAGTTTTTTCTCTCTTTTGATTTTTTGATCTAGCTAAAAGTTTATCAATAGTGTTCCTCTTTCAAAGAACCAGTTTTGGTTCTGTTGATTTTTCTCTACTGTTTTTCTATCTGTTTCACTTCCCTCTACTATAATATTTACTTTTTCTTTCATTTTGCTTTAGTTTGCTCTTTTTCTTGTTTCTTAAATTGAAATATGGTGTTATTGATTTGAGTTTTTTCTTTTATGTAGTCTTTCTAGCCCTATCTTTTTGAACATACATATTTACAGCTATAAATTTCAATTTGAGTGCTGCTTTACAGTGTTTTTTTTTCTTTTCCACATATTCATATAATTCTTTGCCTGTCTCACAATTTTTTTTGCCTTTTCTATGGCACTGGACAGTTTTTTTGAAAAGTGGACATTTAGATACTATATTGTAGCAACTCTAAATACCGATTCTCCATGCTCCCACAGATTTGTTGTTTGCTTGTTTATTTGATTAGTAACTTTGCTAGAGCAATCCAGGACTATTTCTATCGATTCAATATTTCTCCCAATTTGAAAGGACAAGAGAAATAAAGCTTACTTCTACAATAAATATTCTTTTTATATTTCAGTAAAGTCTATTTCCCCCACAAGGTGCAGCATCTGATGTTTTTCAGAGAGCTCAGCCTTAGGCATAAGCACAGCCTCTCTGGGATGCCACTGGTTTTAGCAGGGCTCTCTTTGTCTTTTTCCTTTATTTCTTTGTTATGCTGTCTGCCTCTGTTGGTATCATACCTAGTTATTAGCCTTTATCAATTGATGGTTGATTGTTCTATTGTTTTTGACAATGCTGTGAAGCAAAAATTGCTCTACACTAAGATCCTATGAAATTTGGGCCCCTTTACAGGCGTAGTCTTTAAGGCCAGTCTTTTGAGTCTCGTTCTGATCCCAAGAAGACTCTTTTTAACTGTCTCTTTCCCCGATTCTTCCTGTTAAACTACTAGATGGTTTAGACATGTGATTCTTTTTTTTTCAAGAAGCTACTTGTCTCCTCATAATTGCTTACTACCAAAAGATCCATTGTTTTCAAGAGCATCATTTGATTTGAACTTCCCCGTACACTCTGTTCACAATAAAGCCAGTTCCCCTGTGGGCGAACATTGAAGCTCTCTGTTCTGAAGCCGTCTCTCTCCCTCTCGACAAACTCTCTACAACACTGCTGCAGAGCTGGGGGTGAGGATAGCAGCCTCTTCCTCTTGCGGCAACATCCAGACTTTACAAGTAGTGTGCTGCTGGTGGCGGTTGTCTCTGGTCTGCTCAGCTTGCCTCTCCCAGTGCAGAACTTCTCCCTTACTAGCAGCATGAAACAAGGGCAATCAGGGTTCCAGTATTCTCAGACTGACATGTTTCGGCTAGAGCTCCTACCCTGTGAGCGAGTGGGGACTGGGTAGAGAAAGGAACCCCAGATCTCTCAGCTGGTCTTGCCTGGAATTTAGCCTCTACATGAAGCTAGGGGGATAAGCATTTCTGGTAACCTGCACTATTCCCTCAGCTAGGATCTGGGGGAAGAGGAAATCCTGTGTTCTTGTCTGCACCCGCCTGTGGCAGGGCTTCATTGTGCTGAGCTGGGGGAAGGGAAAAGGGAAGGGAAGGGCCATGGCTCAAATAACCCCAGACTCATGCTATTTGTACCATGAAAGGTTTCTTTATCTGCTATATGTCTTTTTTTTTTTTTTTTTTTTTTTTTTTTTTTTTTTTTTTTTTTTTTTTTTTTTTTTTTTTTTTTTT
>NW_016107643.1:198470-206966 GCF_001604975.1 Cebus imitator
AATAGATTGATTTTGTTGTTGTTGTTGTTGGTCTAGATTGAGTGATAGAGTCTCACTCTGTCACCCAGGCTGGAGTGCAGCAGCACGATCTCAGCTCACTGCAACCTCCACCTCCCAGATTCAAGCGATTATCCTGCCTCAGCCACCCAAGTAGCTGAAATTACAGGTATGTGCCACCACACCGAGCTAATTTTTGTATTTTTAGTAGAGACAGTGTTTCACCATGTTGACCAGTCAGATCTCGAACTCCTGACCTCAGGTGATCTGCCTGCCTCGGCCTCCCACAGTCCTGGGATTATAAGCGTGAGCCACTCTGCCTGGCCTATTTGCTGTATTTTTCAGACAATTTCCAGAGACTATAAATGCTTCTTTTTAAAAATGATTTTTACTAGTTACAATTTTTTCACCAGGGAAATGTCTACAAAGCTCCTCATATGGCTGTTCCAGAAATTGTTTCAAAGGTAGGACTTGGATCTTTTAATTAGCCAACCCTGGAGTTTCTCTGCCTACTGACTTCTTCAACTTCTTGTTATGTGAAGTTAAAAAAGAATTCCTGGCTGGGCATAGTGGCTCATGCCCATAATAGCACTTCGGGAGGCCGAGGCAGGGTGGATCTCTGAGGTCAGGAGTTCAAGACCAGCCTGGCCAACATGGTAAAATCCTGTCTCTACTAAAAATGGGAAAAATTAGCTGGGCATGATGGCGGGTGTCTGTAATCCCAGCTACTTTGGGAGGCTGAGGCGGGAGGATCGCTTGAACCCAGGAGGCAGAGGTTATAGTGAGCAGAGGTCACACCACTGCACTCCAGCCTGGTGACAGAGCAAGACTCTTGTCTCAAAAAACTAAAAATTAAAATTAAAATTTAAAAAATCCCTATTGTACATTTCTGTTGCTCATGGCCACCAGCAGAGCTTTTTTCCATCTAGAAAGGTGACAGCAGGTAAGGCCTAGCCTAAAAGGTATTCATTCACAACACCCGTGACTCTCTAGTGCTCCATTTTTCTGTTTAGTGGCATATCTCTCCCACTAGACCATGATCTGTTTAAATCGAGATCACATGTCTATTTTGTCTTAGAATTTCCACTCTCCAGCACTGGGCCTGTTACTTTGCACATGTATAAAAAATTGGTGAATTAATGAATGACTTTTGTCAGGGTAGCTCAATTACTTTAGAGCTATTTACCTTTTGTTCTGTCCCCACAAATGTCCCTGATTCATTTTGGTGCTTTGCACTGGGAACTGACCTACCCAACCAGTCCTATTTATCTCTGCTACTGAGACATCTGATGATGTAGGGCTTAAGGTTTGAATTCTGTCTCTGTTACTTTGCCTAACAACGTGGGGCACATGCTTTAACTTCTCTGTACTTCAGTTTTTCATCTGCTTAATAGCGTAACAATAGCAGTCAACATTAAATGTTATAATAATAGTAACGAACATTATTGAATGTATACTGTGAGTCAAACACTGTTCTAAACTCCTTACATGTATTATTAGCTGCTGTCATTCTCACAGTTACCCTACAAGATGAGTACTACCATTAACTATCATTATCCTCATCTTTCTTTTTTTCTTTTGATACAGAGTCTCTCTCTGTCACCCAGACTGGAATGCAGTGGAGCGATCTCAGCTCATTGCAACCTCTGCCCCCCAGTTTCAAGCAATTCTCCTGCCTCAGCCTCCTGAGTACCTGGGATTACAGGCATGCACCACCACGCCCAGTTAATTTTTGTATTTTTCATAGAGACAGAGTTTTGCCACGTTGGCAAGGCTGGTCTTGAACTCCTGACCTCAAGTCATCTGCCCACTCAGCCTCCCAAAATGCTGGGATTACAGGCATGAGCGCATAGCACCTGGCAAATCCCCGTCTTACATAAAGGAAAACTGAGGCATACAGAGGTTAAATAATTACCCCCAAAATACACAGATAGTAAGTAATAAAGCCAGGATTTGAATCTCCAGAGTTCTTACCTGCCACCTATAATATGTGTATATATATGGCCCTTTGAGTTCAATATATGCATGGAAAATGGTTTGCAATAGAGACCTTTTTAAAACAAAAATCTGGTTATTTCACCCACCTACCACTGCCACCCCAGTTTAAAATGGATCGATGGTTCTACTCCACTCTTAGGATCAGAGCAAAATCGTCTATTACAACTGACGAGCCTCATCGCCCGGTCTCTCTCAGATCACCCTCCCCATTACTGTCTCAGACACTCTGGCATCCTTCCACCCCCTCACACTACCAGGCTTCTTTATCCTGCCACAGGACCTGTCCATAGACTGTTCACTCAGACTAGAATGTTCTCCCCATCATCCTTCCTCCTCTCCACTCTTAACTCCTGCACATTCGTCACTTCCTCAGGGCAGCTCTCCCTATCTCACCGAACTAGATCAGGTCCTTCTGTTAGAGGAATCCGGGGCACCAGTTACTCTCCTGGCCCCACATTCACATTTCGTTTATATGCTTATTTGGTAGCATTTGGCCTGTAAGCTCCAGGAAATAAGGTGCATTGCTTGTTTTTGATAATCATTATATCTTTAATGCCTACTTAGAGTCTTGTACCTGGTAAGGGTTCACTTAATATTTTTTGGAATGTGAATGAATGATTATTCATTGTGACCTGGACTGTAGCACCAGGCCAAGGGCAGGAATCCCAAAGCTGTGTTGAAACTTGTTCAATGCCTCTGGTTACTTCAGCCAAGTATATCTTGACAGCCTCATCCATTTAGTCATCAAAGATTTATTCAGTCTCTAACATGTGTTTACCATTGTTCTAGCAGTTGGGGATTCAGTGGTGAGCAAAACAGTCTTTGCTTGTATGAAATATATTTTGGCTGTGGGGGGTGGGACACCATGGCTCATGCCTGTAATCCTAGCACTTTGGGAAGCCAAAGTGGGTGGGTCACCTGAGGTCAGGAACTTGAGACCAGCCTGGCCAACATGGTGAAACCCCGTCAGTCTCTACTAAAAATACAAAAATTAGCTAGGTGCGGTGGTGTGTGCCTGTAGTCTCCGCTACCCAGGAGGCTGAGGCAGGAGAATCGCTTGAACCCAGGAGGTGGAAGTTGCAATGAGCCGAGATCATGCCACTGCACTCTGGCCTGGGTGACAAAGCAAGGCCCTGTCAAAACAAACAAAAAAAGAAGTAAGTAGGTTGAATAATGTCAAGAGGGAGAAAACTTAAAGAATAGAATGGGGTGGGGTCTACTTTGGCTACAGTGGCCAGGAAGGCTTCTCTGATGAGGTGGCATTTGAACAGAGACCTTCATACAGTGACAGAGCAGGCCTCTGCAAAAACCTGGGGAAGAACATTCTAAGCAGGGAGAAGGGCACACACTTTCGGAAGGGCAGAAAGGCCCTGGGCTAGAGCCTGGGGGCAGAGCTCTGGGGCATCACAACCCAACCTCAGAGGGCAAGCAAGTTGACAGCTGCACACCTTTGTCGCTGTGTGCTTAAACTGGTTCAGAGCCATCTCTTTGAGGTCCTGCCAGAAGCCTCCATTCAGAAACAATGGAGCCAGCAATGAGGCTGTTTAAGAGCCACTTGTGCTCGGGGTGAAGCAGGCCGCTGTCCCACTCACTCAGGATGTCTTTCTCTGGAGGTGCTTCTAGCTGTAGAATTGTTTACAAAACAGAAGAACATTCTGAATTCTGCCTTCCCCAACTCCCCTCTGTCAATCTATTGGTTATGTGTGGGATGAACCAGAGAACTCATCCAGGAGATGAAGAAAAACCCTCAGAAATCTCAAGGCCAAGAGGACATGGTGGAGACAGACTTGGGGACTACAGGGCATCTCTGCCCACCTACTCACGAGATGATCTATTAATAGCTCAGTGGTTCTCCCACCTGGGCAGGCATTGGCATTACCTGAAGCTGTGCTGACGCACTAATGTCTCCTGATTCAACAAGCCTGGGGCTGGGCCTGACTGAGTTTCTTACAATACAAGTGATGCATTTCCTTTTTTTTGAGACAGTGTCTTGCTCTGTCACCCAGGCTGGAGTGCAGTGGCGTGATCTCTGCCCACTGTAGCCTCCCGCTCCGGGGTTCAAGCAATTCTTGTGCCTCAGCATCCTGAATAGCTGGGATTACAGGCGTGGGCTACCACGCCTAGCTAATTTTTGTATTTTTAGTAGAGACAGTGTTTCACCTTGTTGGCCAAGCTGGTTTGAATTATGTTCAAAACAGAAGAACGTTTTGAACCCCGCCTCCCCCCAATCCCCTCTGTTCAATTGTTTTGAAACAATTGAAACATGGAGAACACCCATCTCTACTAAAAATATAACATGGTAAAACCCCATCTCTACTAAAAATATAACATGGTAAAACCCCGTCTCTACTAAAAATATAACATGGTAAAATCCCCTCTCTACTAAAATACAAAAATTAGCCAGGTGTGGTGGTGTGCGCCTGTAATTCCAGCTACTTGGGAGGCTGAGATGGGAGAATCTCTTGAACCTGGGAGACAGCGGTTGCAGTGAGCCAGAATAGTGCCACTGCACTCTAGCCTGGGTGACAGAGCAAGACTGTCTCAACAACAACAACAACAACAACAAAAGTTATAGGGCATTGAGCAAGTTAGGTATCCTCTGTAGGCCTCAGTTTCCACACTTATGTCAGAGATATCTTGCTTAACCTCAATTTACATTGCTCCCTTTCCTGATTTATAACATATAATAAATTATTATAATATAATGGAATATGAGGTGAGAGATGATGACAGCTCCCATTTCATGAATTTGCTAGGAAGATTCAGTGAGTTCCCTTGTCTTCGGAAGAGTGTCTGATACATAGTAGGTGTTGAGTTAATCTTTGCTCAGGTTTTTCTGGGGTCATTCTGGTGAATGCTCAGGTGTGTTGGACCCTCCTTATTTGTACACGGGTCAGAGTGGACAACCCTTATCAGAATCACCTGGCTACTTGTCAAATTAGAGGATTTCTGCTCCCCAGCCCAGATCTGCAGGATCCTAAGATGAGGGAGCAGATGAGGCTCTGTATTCTGCATTTTTTTAACCATTGCCTCTGGGTGATTTTTATGCAGAGTAGGGAAGAGAACAGAGTGGAGTTGAATGAGCCTGGGTTTGAATCACTGCAAGGCACTCAGTGCCAGTGGGGCCCTGGGCAAAGCTGGGAGGCAGGGGAGCCTCACATACTGATGGAATGAAGGGTGCAGATGCCCTGGTACAGGGAGCCATCTGCCCTCTGCCCCATCCCTGGTGTGCCAGGAGGACTCTACCACGTGGTTGTGGGCTCCTGGCAGCTCTGTCTCCTCCAGAGAGCCAAGCCACACTAGACACTGCCTCAGCTCTACCAGAATTGGCCTCAGAGTCACCCAGACAACTCCGGTGGGCTCACCCCTCCTGGATTCCCATTAATGAAACATGGCCCTGCTCCCTCTCCTCCTTCTTTCCCCGGTTATCAACACCTATGGCGTGAGGAACCCTATGTGGGGGACAGAACAGGGTTAACGGAGGAAACAGAATCACAGAGAAATTTTGCACATACGACTTCTTGTTGTAAGTACCTTCATAAGAAAAAGCATGCTTTCTTTGTGATTGAATAGTAATTACTCTTTTGAAGTCAGTTGTAGAGTGTAAGATATTAATGCTAAATGCTGGATATGGGAGAAATGACATGAATGAATGAGTGAATGAATGAATGGATGGATGGATCATGAACTGATTAATAAACAGACAGAAGTCCTTTGCCTGAGCAAAGAAAGCAGTCCCAACAAGAGGTGGGCGGCAGAGATGCTCTGCACCAAAATCGCATCTGGACCCCTGGAGGGGAAAACTCTGTTCCTCTTGTCCTCACTGGCCCATTGCCCATATAAATGTCCACTAGACTCGAAGGCTTTTAAAGAGTGAGACCCTGAATCTGTCTTTGGCAAACTCTCTTATTTCTTTGCTTTTTGGAGAGTATATTTTTCTCTAGTTTCTTAGTTGATGCTCTATTTGAACAAGTCCAACCTAGTCTTAGGCTACTCTACGAAGAGGAACCTCTTCCACATTTCAGGGAGGTAACACTATTCACTTCATAGTCACTTTTGGATGGTGCTTTATAGATTACAAAACATCATCTAGCCCCCCACGAACAAGTGTAAGACTCTGCCCCTCTATGCCTGGCACCAATGCCCAACCCAAGGCAAGAGCTCCAGCAAAAATGTTGAATAGACCATGTCTGATTTGAGCCTTTAACAACTAATGTTGGACTTCTATTATTGGAAACTGAGGATCAGAGAGATGGCATGGCCGCCCATGGTTGCCCAGCCTAGATCAGAACTTGGATGTGGGAGTCACATCTCTGGTGATCTACCGTGGAGAAGGGCGCGGAGGAGGGGCTGGCACTGGCAACATGAAGGATGGGGAGCCACAGCAGAATGAGATGGTTTCAGTCAGAGGGACTTGCTTGAAATCCAGACTCTGGGTCCTGGCTAAGTCATGCCACCTCTCAGCCTCTCGTTCTCCATCCTTGAAATGGGAAGGGCACACATTGCTATTTACCAGGGCCACTGGATTAAATGGAAGCACAAGTGTAAGTCACCTGACCCACAGGTAGGCAATAGTAAATGCTAGTGCTCCCCTTGCACCCCCAAACACCAAGAATAGCCTCCATGCCTCCCCTTCTTCCATCCCCAACCTCACATGGGCTTTGGTGGTGTGATGAACACATTCTCCACACCGTATTGAAAAGTGACATGAGTCAAAGGCACAACAGCCTCTTTGTTCCCAGATTTTTCACGAAAGAGACATCTGAAGTTCTCAGTTGCACTCTCCCTGGCATATCCTGGCTAGTTTCCTAAAGAATGAATGACAAAGCTGATTGCTGCTTCGCAGAGAGGAGGTGGAAAAAGAAAATGAGATGCACAATTTGTTAAGGAGCAAGCTTTTCAAATGTCAGTGACTTAGCATCAGGGAGCTGCAGGCTAGGGGGCCTATTGGGATTCTGCTTCTGGGAACTTCTGTGCCATCCTTTTGCTCGATTAAATTCTGTATTTCAGCCCACTCCGCCTCTATTCATCTGCTTCAGTGCGACACTCCTAATTTGAGTAGCTCTAATTGGCTCAGATGGACGGCTGCAAGGTAGACACCCTCCAAGGATGGCACACTTCAGGGGCTGTTTATAGCGATGCTGGACTTTAATCAAAGATAGCATGGGAAGAACACAGCTTTGAAGACAAATAGGCATGGGTCATTCTCTGCATGACCTTGGACAATACTAGGCCATTCTAAGCCTTGGTTTCCCTGCCTGTAAAATGGGGATTATGTTGTGAATTCCTAAAATCATGGCAGGGATAAATGAGGTCAGACATGGTATTAGTGCCTGGCACGGGAGGGGCCTTTTTTTTTTTTTTTTTTTTGAGACAGAGTTTTGCTTCTGTTACCCAGGCTGGAGTACAGTGGCATGATCTTGGCTCACTGCAACCTCCACCTCCTGGGTTCAAGTGATTCTCCTGCCTCAGCCTCCCGAGTAGTTGGGATCACAGGTGTACACCACCACGTCCAGCTAATTTTTGTATTTTAGTAGAGACGGGGTTTCACCATCTTGGCCAGGCTGGTCTCGAAATCCCAACCTTGTGATCCACCTGCCTCAGCCTCCCAAAGTGCTGGAATTACAGGCGTGAGCCACTGTGCCCAGTCTGGAGGGAGACATTTTTTACAATAAGCTGCTGCATTTTTGTAAAAATGTTTTGTTATGCCAAAGAAAATATATGAATTCTGAAATGCCAGGTAGCATGATGGCTCTGTGAGCAATGTGGCGCTAGTGACATCTGTTGTCAAATTTCAGAGATTCACAACCTCCTCCAGGTCATTACAAATCCAGCCCTTATTCCTGCGGGCTACAGTCTAAATTGAGAAAATAAAATATGAACACGATGTCTGGAAAATTACTTTGTATTTAGGCAGTTAGATTAGAATATAGGTTTAATTCTCTGGCTCCAAATGTTTGTGTTTCTATCAGTTATAACAAATAAATATGCAGGGGCAAAGCTGATCAACCGTTTCATTCCTTTTAAGAAACGGCAAGATGAACAGCTTCCCTAAGTCAATGTGTCACAGCATTTAATCTGATGATGTTGTCTAGAAACTCTATGTACTGTTTTCCAGGCCCAAACATATCACTCATTTATAAGAAGAAAATCAAAAGACAAACTACCAATTCCCAGTAATGAGGGTTATTTGTTCATAAATGTAGACTCCATTCCCAGTGGAGGAGAGGCAGGGCTCTTGTAGGATTAGAAATGATGAGCAGAAAAAGCCTACAGTCATGCACAGAGCGTGGAGTCGGAAGCCCAGGAAGTGGAGACCTCTGTGCCTCAGGTTGCGTGACCTTGGGCGGGTCACCTGCCCCGCCTAGACCCATCTCATCCTGAATGGGGCAGCGGTTCTTCCCATTCGTCCTGCTCCCACTGACGCTTTTCAGAACCAGGCCTTTTTCCTTGTATCTTTTTTCAGTCTTTTTTTCTTTCTTTCTTTTTTTTTTTTTTTTC